>NC_139588.1:24261893-24451893 GCF_946808225.1 Silurus aristotelis | reverse complement strand
CGTCGGCGCTGGTGGATATGCTCGTCACAGAACTTCGGATGGTGTTTGTGTTTTATATATTTCCGAATAACTTTCACATAAAAAAACGACATCTTGCTGGTAAAAAAACAAATATGGCTGGTAGAATATAGTGTTACAAAATGGTTGAGACCACAAAATAAAATAAAAAAAATAATTAAAAAGGAAAAGAGGAGAAATCTTTGATTGAGTGTCTACTCTCTCTGCAGGTGTCGTCATGTTTTTTTTTTTCATTTCAAACCTTTCTTTCCAGCCAGTAGCATTATGGAAACAAAATGACTGATGGACGATGTAGCCAATAAGTGCAGGATTCTAACGATATATGGGAGGATTTTATTCCCCACATGTGAGTCTTAGTTTTATTACTTGTAATAAACTCTTACCGGTCGAAGCAGCACGTGCAGTGACAAACCAGGAAGTGATGCAGCTCTCAGGTCAACACAAACAGCTGTTTATAGCTCGTGCTAACTGGACTTTGTTTACAAAAAACAAAATTTTTTGTTTTATCGGAGATTTGCAAAAAAAGCAGCAATGTTTAAATTATTTGTGGGGGCGAAGTAACAACAGAGACTTGGAGCTCTACATCTGTAAGTTACAATAAATCTCCCTTTATAGTTTTATACGATTTTATTGGTTTTATTGCCTGTTTGTTTTTATAAGAGAAATGCTTGAAAAGTAAGTGTGTGTGTGTGTGTGTGTGTGTGTGTGTGTGTGTGTGTGTGTGTGTGTGTGTGTGTGTGTGTGTGTGTGTGTATTGTTGAGATTGGAATGGCCAGACATCAATATGAATGGTCATGACTGTAAAACAAGAGCTTGTCTGCTACCTGGTCATCAATATGAATGCCAACTCAATATCAATATCCAAACATGTAGAACAAAAGTCTTTAATGGTCAGCCATTCATTAATATGCAGACTGTATGAATAGAGTATGAATGGGCACCTGAGTTTAGCAGGTGGATCTCAAACAGGAGGAGGGAGAAAAGGACCAGACAGTGTCAGATAAATGTTTGTAAGAATCTCGTTTGTTCTGAAAATATTCATAAAACTTTAAATATAAACTCATGAGACATGTGGCTTTCAACCCAGTGCTTTTCTGGATTGCTCCAGGACTGATTTCATGTATTTATATATTAAATAAAAATAATGTTCAATGCAGGAAATGTACATCCATGGCACTTCCTCGTCTATAACTTATTATCCTTTTGAGCAATAGCAACTTTGATGATGGACAGTAAAGCTCAAAGTGTCTTTCTTCCAAAGGTATCTAAATTGTGTATGTAGCGCATTTTTATCAGGAACTGTTAACATTTAAATATGGGTAGGTTTTTTTTCAGCTGTGAGTCCTAAAATTTGGGCAAGGAGGGGTGAACCGGACATAGTCTCAGATAAATGTTTGTAGTGTTGTATATTTGTCGTCTTGGTGAGGTGCAGTTGTCGGCTGGAAGGACTCTCCTTAGACACAGCATTTCGTGTAAATAATGTTTTTATTTAACACAGAAATATAGCATCTGTACAGGCCTTCCGGTCAAGCCTGGAGTCAGCACGCTCTGATTCAAAGTCTGACTCCAGATCCATGCTTACACACACATTAAATGCTTGCCCATTTTCTGGGTCCACCTCTTAATGTAAATTAGATGCATATGAGCTTACTGTGCAATAATGTTGAACGTAAAGAGAACCCTGCCTTTGCCCTGACTGATGTGTTCCAGATTTACCAGGGCTCACATTCCCAGATCATAAAACATGAAGCGCATCCTGTTTTCCTGTACCTCCTAGTATATGGTGAATGGGTCAGAGGTCATCTCCCAAGAGGATAAACATCCTGGACCACATTCCATATTTGTTTTAAGAACACAGCGCGTATCCCCCACCAGCCTTGAGATAACATTAAAGCCTTCTCATACACTTTTGCTTAAAGAGAACCATCTGTCCAGGCGGTTCAGTGCAGGGGCAGCGAGATTAACTTTGGCCTCTCCAGGAATGTCACCATTGCAGAATGATATTAATTTAGGCCTTTTGATATTACATATTTTAAATACTATACATTTAAGATACTACAGTAGGAATCTCATTTTTATGATATCTTCATTCAATTTAAAATATAAACTCATAAGACATGTGGCTTTTAACCCAGTACTTTTTGGGATTGCTCCAGGACTCATTTCATGTATTCATATATAAAGGATATATACAGTACTTAATCATCTATAATTAATAATTTTTTTGAGCAATATCAACTTTGAATAATGGACAGTGAAGCTCAAAGTGTCTTCTTTTTAAATATATTTAAATTGTGTATGTAGTCCACTTTTATCAGGAACTGTTAACATTTAAAGTTAGGTCAGGCATTTCAGCTGTGTAGAAGGCTAAGAGGTTAAGATAGGGGACGCGATGCACCGCATAACATGGCTTCCCAGGAGAGCTTGCCACCTCTAGAGCTGCACCAGGGCATAGCCCCGGCTCTATTCATAATAGAGGTCAGTCTGATACCCTTAAGAGACTACTCGGCAGCCTGGGAAGCTCTGCCCGACATGTCTCGGTGGGTCCTGCGCGCTGTAGACCGAGGCTATACGATTCAGTTCGGGTCTTATTTGCCCCGGTTGGAAGGGGTTTTTCCGAGCAGGCTCTGGTCATGGAACAAGAAGTAGTGACACTCCTGAGGAAGGAGGCCATTAAGGTGGTCCTTACATCAGACAGAGAGTTTGGGTTCTACAGCCAATAAGTCATAGTTCCCAGTGGGTAGGGTCCTATCCAGATCTACGTCAACTGAACTGCTCACTCATGAGGCTCAGGTTCAAAATGCTGACCCTCAAGCAGGTCACGTCTCAGATCAGGTCCGAGGACTGGTTTGTTATGGTAGATCTAAAGGATGCATACTTTCTTGTTTCTGTCCTCTCTTCTCACAGGAAGTTCCTTAGGTTTGCTTTCAGGGCCGACGCTTACCAGTATCGAGTATCTCGTTTTTCCATTTTGCCTTGTCCTCTTACCACGTACCTTCACAGTGTGTGGATGCGGCTCTGGTTCCCCTGAGACTTCAACTATATTGATGATTGGTTAATATTGCTGACATGAAGGTGCTGGGGTTTCGGCTGAAGTCAAAGAAGAGTGTGCTTTTTCCATTACAGAGAACCACTTCATATGGGATTCGACCCTTATGTGTGTGCAGCTTTAAACAACTGCCTCTATTGCATCCATCCTTACAGCTGTCGGTAGGGTCAGAGAAGGGCAGTCACTTACTAGACAGGCTTATGGCAGCAGCGTCCAGTGTTATCCCACTTGGCACATAAGACCCCTTCAGTGGTGGCTCGGGATCCAATTGTTCTCACGGAAAGGGCGATCCCCTTAATAATATCCAGGTATGGAGAGACCCCAGGTTCCTATCTCAGGGCCCTGTTTTAGGAGTTTCCTGTCATCCCATAATGCTTTCGATGGATGCATCCCTAATGGGTGGGGAACAAGTCAAGTCAAGTCAAGTTTATTTGTATAGCGCTTTTCACAACAGACATTGTCTCAAAGCAGCTTTACACAAATCAACAGTTAAGGTGAATGGTGTGAATTTGTCCCTGATGAGCAAGCCGTGGCGACTGTGGCAAGGAAAAACTCCCTTAGATGTTATGAGGAAGAAACCTTGAGAGGAACCAGACTCAAAAGGGGAACCATCCTCATTTGGGTGACATCAAGAGTTTGATCATAAATCTTTCAACAATACAGAACACTGGAGAGTGAGAACTAACATGAGCACTGGAGGATAAGATTATAAGTGATGTTCTTTCTACAGCCTTATACAGTCTATATGGTTAGTAGCTCCTAGTTTTATAAGCTCAGCATTTGTGATCATCACAGATCCAGCATCAGCTTCTCCATGCCAGAGCATTTAAACACTCCAGGAGGTCCAATGTCAAAACTCCACACATGTAGCGGGATCCAAATGGCACTGGTACGTCTGTAGATGGTTTGGGATGTTTGCGAGTTCAGCATCTACTTCTTCATAGGTCCGTAATCATCAAGAGGTGGGAGGTGACTGGAGCTGGCCAAACCTCAGGGTGTCTCGGGATGGGGAGAGAAAGAGAAGCAGTGGAGAGGAATTAGCGTAGCTGCTGTTCATGATATTAACAGCACAAGTTGATAATGTGCATGTGATCAGATGTTCTGGAGCACAAGGTTATGATATGTGATATGTGTTATGTGTAGGCTTTGCTAAAAAGATATGTTTTTAATCTACACTTAAACTGGGTGAGTGTGTCTGAGCCCCAAACACTGTCAGGAAGACTATTCCAGAGTTTAGGAGCTAAATGTGAAAATGCTCTACCACCTTTAGTGGACTTTGCTATTCTAGGAACTACTAGAAGCCCAGAGTTTTGAGATCTCAGGGAGCATGGCGGATTGTAGCTTGTGAAAAGACTGGATAGATACATGGGAGCCAAACCATTTAGTGCTTTATAAGTGAGAAGTAATAGTTTGTAGTCTATTCGAAACTTAACAGGAAGCCAATGTAGGGACGATAGGATTGGGGTTATGTGATCATATTTTCTTGACCTTGTGAGAACTCTGGCTGCTGCATTCTGGACTAACTAAAGCTTGTTTATTAATAACGCAGGACATCCACCTAGTAATGCATTACAGTAGTTTATTCTGGCGGTCATAAACGCATGGACGAGCTTCTCTGCATCGGATATAGACAACATGTTTCTTAACTTAGAAATATTTCTAAGGTAATAACTCCCAGGTCTTTTACCGTTGAACTAGTGGTTACAGAACATCCGTCTAAACGCAGGTTGAGATGCTGGAGCTTCTGTATACTAGTTTTTGGGCCGATGAGCAAAATGTCAGTCTTATCAGAATTTAAAAGTAGAAAGTTATGGGTCATCCAATCTTTTATTTTCTTAACACACTCAGTTATCCGAGTTAATTGAGCTGTATCACCTGGTTTAGATGAGATATATAGCTGAGTATCATCAGCATAACAATGGAAGCTAATTCCATGCCTTCTAATAATATTTTCTAACGGAAGCATGTATATTGTGAAGAGCAGGGGTCCTAGAACTGAACCTTGCGGCACGCCATAATTTACTTGCATTAGCCTGGATAGCTCTCCATTTAAATCTACGAAATGGTAACGATCAGACAGGTAGGATTTAAACCAGCTTAATGCCTGTCCCTGAATGCCGATGTAATTTTGTAAGCGATCTAGGAGGAGATCATGTTCTATAGTGTCGAATGCAGCACTAAGATGTAGTAGAACCAACAGCGAGATGAAGCCTTGGTCTGAAACTAAAAACAGGTCATTAGTGATTTTAACTAGAGCAGTTTCTGTGCTATGATGGGGCCTAAAACCTGACTGAAATTCTTAAAATATATTGTTCTCTTGCAGGTAGGAACATAACTGGGCAGCGACAATCTTTTCTAAAACAGTCATGAGACTGCGCCCACACCCACTGTACAGGCTGACATGCCAGATCCTCCTGTGGGCCCAAAGGAAGCTACTCTCCTTGGGAGCAGTGTAAATCCTGGGCCACCTAAACAAAGCAGCAGACACCCTGTCAAGAGAGATGTTGAGATCCAGGGAATGGCGGCACCATCCTCATGTGGTGAAGCAAATTTGGAGAAACCTTCGGAGAAAGGCTCAGGTGGACCTGTTCACGTTTCGAGAGACATCGCACTGTACCCTCTGGTTCTAACTTACTCCTCCAGCTCCACTACAGGTGGACGCCACGGCTCAAGCGTAGCCGAAGCTATTCCTGTACGCCTATCCCCCTTTAGGGTGCTTACAGGAGTTTTGGAGAGAGTTCACTGGGCAGACTATACCCCTATATGACTCTCTGAATTAGGATGCCAGCCAAACACAGTAAATTGAAAGCAAATGAAAACATCATAGAGTAGTGGCTAATAGAACGACCTATGGACACAGCATACCAAACTTGAATTTCAGGCGGATTTTCTTGCTGTGCTTTTGAATTCTTGGTTTGGTCGTGGCTCGCGTCCAGTGGCGCGTTTTATAAAGGGCATCAAAATGAGTACGTTTCTCATTCAGGTAGCTCCAGCTTGGGCCAGTGGCGCAATGGATAACGCATCTGACTATGGTTTAGAAGATTCTAGGTTCGACTCCTGGCTGGCTCGGTTCCTTTTGACCTGAGTCAACCTGATGCACAATGCCATTGATGAACTTACAGGGAGAACAAAGTGGTGTGTTTCTACGGATCCAAAGTTGGCCCTCATCTGACACAGCACTTGGTATATGAATCATGGCATGGTTCTATCAATATGACACGCTTAGTTTGATCTTGACCGCGTTTTTTGCATCGCTCGTTAGTTGACTTTCACAAAGCTTAAATCTGTACACCATTGTGATGGGTACCAGAAGGAAAGAAGAATGAGCCAAACGGCTCCCAGTGTGGCCCCTGCCCTCATCCAGTAGTTTAAATTCCAGGGCAAACATGCTTTTCCCCGCACCTGCTAGCGTCTACTGCTGAGATCGTTCTGTGGTTAGTACTCTGCGTTGTGGCCGCAGCAACCCCGGTTCGCATCCGGGTCACGGCATGGCCTTTACACACTTTGCTTTTACTGGTCATGCCATTGCTTGAACTACTCTATTGCAAAAGTTGTTTGCTGTTCCGCTTAAAGCTGAAAATGGTTTTGACGGTTGCCAGTGGGAAAACCAAATGATGCTGTGTTTTGTCACACCATGATTCCGCGTTGGATACCACGCTTCATCCGAGAGGATATCCCGGCGTTGTACTAGCCGTCACAACGGTGGAGGCGCTTAATTTGGTCTTGGCTCATGTCCAGTGGCGCATTTCATGAAGGGAATTAAAATGAGTACGTTTCCCATTAAGGTGGCTCCAGCTTGGGCCAGCGATATCCGTCACTGTGTTCCTGGGCTAGGATCCCCGCAGCCGTACCACCACGTTCGTGCACATAAACTAGAAAAGGCTTAGCATAACTCGGAAGACCTAGAGCTGGAGCAGACTGTATAGCCTTCTTGAGGGCTTCTTGAGTCATTTCATGAGTCCACAGAATGAGATGTGATGGAGGAGCTCTGTGATCAATAGCACTACGCAAACTTTATCATGCTGTGCGCAGTCAGGGATCCATGCTCGGCAGTAGTTCATCAGTCCCAAGAAATCTCTGCATCTGTTTTACAGTCAGAGGTCTTGAAAACCTAGTCACAAGCTGTACTCGGTCCTGTGACAAGGATGTCATCTGCGTATTGAAGAATGCAGGTTGTTTCCGGCAGGTGTATATCAGCCAAAGTTCAGTGCACTACAGCGGAGAATACGGGTGGCGAGTCAACAAAGCCTTGAGGAAGACGTGTCCAGGTGAATTGACGTTTCCTGTAGGTAAAAGCGAAAAGCGGCTGCGTCTCTGAGGCCAAAAGGACACTGAAAAAAGCAGAACAAAGATCAATCACAGTAAAAAATCTGTGAGTCGCTGGTATAGAGTTAACAATGGTAGCTACATCGGGCACCAAAGAAGCTAACGGAATAACTAATTTATTAATCTCACGTAAATCTTGTGTTAGCCTCCAGCATTTTTTTATCTGCCTTTAAGACGGGATTAATCGGTGTGTTATACGGTGAATGTGTCTCGATCAAATCACCTTGTGACAATAAATTGTCAATAACTGGAGCAATGCCAACATTCTTCTCTTTCGACAATGGATATTGTTTAACAAAAATCGGACGGTGTGTTTTTAATGAGTGCAAGATACGGTTTTACCTGGATTAAACCTGCCTAATCTTTGAGAGAGGCCCATAATTTAGGGTTAACTTCACCTAAATTTGGTTCATCAGGCAGGACCTCTGTGGCTCGGTTGAGAGCATGAGGACAGAAGGAAAAACAGTGAGACATTGGTTTCAAAAAACAGAATTTCCATTCCCATTTTGTGCATCATATCTCTTCCTAAAAGGCGAGTTTGGAATTATTGTTAAGCTATGATATAAATTTGTACCAGTCGGTGTCATCACAGGCAAAAGGTGAGTTACAGGACATAAAATTGGAACTCTATCTATTCCCTAATAGATGAACTTCCCCTTTTTCCTAGGACCTCCTCCTTGAGTTTAGTGCTGAGGCTGGAATGCACCACTTCCTGTTGCAGCAAAGAACATAGTGGGTTCAGACTTAACTGAACCAGAAACGGACTGAAAACTTCCAGCAGCATCTAAATCTCTAATTCTAGCACAGAACTGATCTACCGACTTCTCGAGTAATCTGTGTGTTGTGATGCGAATCATTTGAGCCTGAGAAGCTTTCATGTTATTCAAACAAGTATTTATAAACAACACATTGTGTGTATCATCAGTTGGCAGTTTAAAATCATTCTCCCATGCTGCTTTAAAACGCACCACAAAGGCAGACAGCATTTCTTTAAAACCCTGCCTAGTGTTAGCTGCATGTGAAATGTCACGCTTGGATGCTATTCTGTTATCCAGAAAATCCTTTAACTCATTATACATTTGCATTACATTGGCATCATTTTCCCAAAAAATCTGGTGACGGTTCGCAGCCGTGCCCTCGCCTGTAATGGCATCATTAACTCGCGCGAGGGTCGGACATTTTTCTATGATCAACTCCTCTATAACATCATCTCCCAATGTACGCAAAAGAATAGTTCTAAAATCAGGGCCCATTAACTGTGCATACCGAGTGTGGCTTTTTAAGATCTGTATATATTTCGTGGGGTTAGTTGGAATAGGAAGACTCCTACATATAGCATCAATATCACTAGCTTTCGCTGGTTTAACATGTACTTCATTTCGCTCTTGTACAAATGCAAAAGCGGGCTGTAAAGATGTATCAACAGGCAGCGCAGGATAAAGACCAGGGTTAGCAGACGGTGTCGAATTGTATGGTGGAGGCGATTGTTTCTTATTCAAAGAGCATTTAGAAGCATTGACTCTTTCTGGACCTTTGTCCCAGTACTTCTACATATTTACCCATTTATCATAGGACTCACGCATATAAGTGTAGTCCCAATTCAGATCGCCCCATCCACCGTTCACCATAGAACACGCATTTTCCATCTTGAATGACCCATGTCTAGGAAAATTATCTACCTGCGACATGCATTCACTCCATCCTGCCAAATGATCTAAATAAGGATTAGTCCAAAATCCAGCACTATTCCTATACACAAAATCTGTTGGATATTCTTCCGGCAGTAAGCGAGAAATGTTATGACCCATCTTCTTTACACAGAACAAAGAACAGACACACAACACTTAATACACAGACAATACACAAAACACATAACACTCAGACAATACAGCTGCGCAGGCACCAGGGAGATCACAGTCTTCAAACAAAAAGGAAATCCAGTCTCTCCAATTGGATCACAAATTTTGTAAATTAGGAGAAAAAATAGACTTTAAAGCCAAAACAAGATTGAAGTGTTTAGAAAAATTTTAAAGTCTTTTCAAAATGTCCGTTTTTCTTTAGTTCCTTTTCTCTTTAGTTCCTTTTCTCTTTTCTCACTTTTTTTGTTTTTTTCTTAAAACAATTCATTTTTCATTTATCTATTTTATTTTTTTTCAGGCATATAAAAAATTATCGTGGATTCTTTTGGATACTTCAGACAATATCGCCTATATTAGACAGACCGTAAAAAACGTCTTCTAATCTTGCATCTTACATCTAAGGTGAGGAAACCAATGTCGCGACGAAATCATTCCACCAAAGGACATTATCATTAATTAAACAATTAATGCATTCCCAAGACACGAACACACATGCAGCCCTATTAGCTGGCAAACGGGACAATCCCCGCAAACAAGGAAGTATCCTAAAACTTATCTTGATGCGTGATCTCCCTCTGGATATTGTCGGAAAGTATCCCACTTCTGACACCAAAACTGTTAGATTTTTATCATGCCCAAAACGAAACTTAATTCATGGAGAGATTTTCCATACAACCTGGGATGCTCCGTAGTGCCTTTCTGATATCAGGGAAGAAGAAATACACAGCACACAGAATGTAGCAATGTTTCCTCTCTTCAGTTTATTGCAGGTGGCAGACACGTATTTATACACAGGATGATACAGTCCACGCACACACACACGAACACGCACACACACATATTGGGGAGAAAGCTGACCTAAAGTCGTTTTCCTGTTTAGACTAGAGGATATACCAGTCCGAGATTTGTGAGCCTGGATAAGACTCTCTGTTTACCTTACAGACTAACATCGTAAAAATCCTATAGACACTGAACGGACAAAGGAATGTGTGTGAGATAGTGTGAAAACAGTTTTAACACTAACAAGTAGTAAATAGAAAAATGTAATTGATAGATACATCAAAGCACCACTATATGACTCTCTGGATTAGGATGCCTGCCGAACACCGTAAAATGAATGCAAATATAAACATCGTAGAGTAGTGGCTAATAGAACGGCCTATGGACACAGCATCCCAAACTTGAATCCAGGTGAATTTTGTGCAGTGCTTTTGAATTCTAGGTTCGGAAGTGGCTCGCGACCAGTGGCGCGCCTCGTGATAAGCATAAAAGTGAACGAGTCGTTGCCGGAATGAGTCTCTCATTCAGGCGACGTCAGCTTGGGCCAGTGGCGCAATGGATAACCACGCTTCATCCGAGAGGATATCCCGGCGTTGTACCTGCCGTCACAACAGTGGAGGCGCTTTGAGCTTGAGTCCACATAGCCAAAATACGAACCAGTACCCACCTTCCCGAATGATCGCACCATTTCTCAAGTTACTGGGAGGACGTGTTCTTTGACCTAGACGGTGAAAGCATTTCAAACAGATGTCTAAACATCTGACTTAAACAACTTTTCAAAATGCTTAAAGAACTATTTCTTTCTGAACTACCTAAATTGGACTTTTGTATTAAGCAAATCTGTCAGGGATTATTTTTTGACTATATTTCCTCTCAGTAGAATGTTTTTTTTTTTTTTTTTTTTTTTAATAATACCTGCTGCCTGACATAATGAGGGAGTAAATAGGAACATTTTATTGATAGATCGATGCTCACTAGATCAAAGCACCAATATATGACTCTCTGGATTAGAACGCCTGCCAAACACAGTAAAATTAATGCAAATAAAAACATCATAGAGTAGTGGCTAATAGAACGACCCATGGACACAGCATCCCAAACTTGAATTCAGGCGAATTTTTTGCTGTGCTTTTGAATTCTTAATTTGGTCTTGGCTCGCGTCCAGTGGCACGTTTCATGAAGGGAATCAAAATGAGTACGTTTCTCATTCAGGCGGTTCCAGCTTGGGCCAGTGGCACAATGGATAACGCATCTGACTACGGGTCAGAGGATTCCAGGTTCGACTCCTGGCTGGCTCTGCTCTTCTTGACCTCGTCCAACCTTATGCACAATGGCACATTTTGACACACTGAGATCAAAGGGTCTGTTTTGATGGCTCCAAAATTGGGCCTCATCTGACACAGCCCTTAGTGAGCATATTTTGACATCTGTTTCCCATATGGTCTAGCGGTTAGGCTTCCTGGTTTTCACCCAGGCGGCCCGGGTTCGACTACCGGTTTGGGAAACCTTCTTCTTGCAAGATTCCGCGGCGGATATCACGCTTCATTCGAGACTATATCCCGGCATTGTAGCAGCCGTCACAACGGCGGAGGCGCTGTGAGCTTGAGTCCACGTAGCCAAAAAAACTAACCACCTTCCCAAATGGTCCTTCCATTTCAACCTCTCAATGTTTCTCCCCTCTGCCATCTCAGGGAGTTTTTCCTTGCCACAGTTGCCACCGGCTTGCTCATAAGGGACAAAGTTCTAATTATAAAGAACATTCTTAATCGTTCTTTCTCACCGCATTATCTGTGTTAAGCTGCCTTGAGACAATGTTCATGGGTAAAGGTGCTATACAATATAAATAAATTGAATTGAATTGAACCACTTCTCAGGTTACCAGGAGGACATGCATCAAGACTCTGTTCTGTTCTAGCACCTAGTCGGTGAAAGCATTCCAACGAGATGTCTGCACATGCAGCATCCCAAACTTGAATCCAGGTGAATTTTGTGCAGTGCTTTCGAATTCTAGGTTGGTAAGTGGCTCGCGACCAGTGGCGCGCCTCGTGATGAGCATAAAAGTGAACGAGTCGTTGCTGGAATGAGTCTCTCATTCAGGCGACGTCAGCTTGGGCCAGTGGCGCAATGGATAACGCGTCTGACTACGGATCAGAAGATTCTAGGTTCGACTCCTGGCTGGCTCGGTTCCTTTTGACCTGAGTCAACCTGATGCACAATGCCATTGATGAACCTACAGGGAGAGCAAAGTGGTGTTTTGCCGTCACAACGGTGAAGGCGCTTTGAGCTTGAGTCCACATAGCCAAAATACGAACCAGTACCCACCTTCCCGAATGATCGCACAATTTCTCAAGTTACTGGGAGGACGTGTTCTTTGACCTAGACGGCGAAAGCATTTCAAACAGATGTCTAAACATCTGACTTAAACAACTTTTCAAAATGCTTAAAGAACTATTTCTTTCTGAACTACCTAAATTGGACTTTTGTATTAAGCAAATCTGTCAGGGATTATTTTTTGACTATATTTCCTCTCAGTAGAATGTTTTTTTTTTTTTTTTTTTTTTTTAAGAATACCTGCTGCCTGACATAATGAGGGAGTAAATAGGAACATTTTATTGATAGATCGATGCTCACTAGATCAAAGCACCAATATATGACTCTCTGGATTAGGACGCCTGCCAAACACAGTAAAATTAATGCAAATAAAAACATCATAGAGTAGTGGCTAATAGAACGACCCATGGACACAGCATCCCAAACTTGAATTCAGGCGAATTTTTTGCTGTGCTTTTGAATTCTTAATTTGGTCTTGGCTCGCGTCCAGTGGCACGTTTCATGAAGGGAATCAAAATGAGTACGTTTCTCATTCAGGCGGCTTCAGCTTGGGCCAGTGGCACAATGGATAACGCATCTGACTACGGGTCAGAGGATTCCAGGTTCGACTCCTGGCTGGCTCTGCTCTTCTTGACCTCGTCCAACCTTATGCACAATGGCACATTTTGACACACTGAGATCAAAGGGTCTGTTTTGATGGCTCCAAAATTGGGCCTCATCTGACACAGCCCTTAGTGAGCATATTTTGACATCTGTTTCCCATATGGTCTAGCGGTTAGGCTTCCTGGTTTTCACCCAGGCGGCCCGGGTTTGACTCCCGGTTTGGGAAACCTTCTTCTTGCAAGATTCCGCGGCGGATATCATGCTTCATTCGAGACTATATCCCGGCATTGTAGCAGCCGTCACAACGGCGGAGGCGCTGTGAGCTTGAGTCCATGTAGCCAAAAAAACTAACCACCTTCCCAAATGGTCCTTCCATTTCAACCTCTCAATGTTTCTCCCCTCTGCCATCTCAGGGAGTTTTTCCTTGCCACAGTTGCCACCGGCTTGCTCATAAGGGACAAAGTTCTAATTATAAAGAACATTCTTATTCGTTCTTTCTCACCGCATTATCTGTGTTAAGCTGCCTTGAGACAATGTTCATGGGTAAAGGTGCTTTACAATATAAATAAATTGAATTGAATTGAACCACTTCTCAGGTTACCAGGAGGACATGCATCAAGACTCTGTTCTGTTCTAGCACCTAGTCGGTGAAAGCATTCCAACGAGATGTCTGCACATGTTACTCAAGCAAACTTTTTAAAATGCTTAAATACCAATTTCTTTCTGAAATACCTAAATAAGACTTTTCCATTAAGAAAAATAGTCAGTGATAATATCTGACTAAATTTCCTCCCAACAGACTTTGTATGGTTTTTTTTTTTTGAATACCGGGTGACTGATCTAATGGAGTAGTAAATAGAAAAATTTAATTGATAGATACATCAAAGCACCACTATATGGCTCTCTGGATTAGGATGCCTGCCGAATACCGTAAAATGAATGCAAATATAAACATCGTAGAGTAGTGGCTAATAGAACGGCCTATGGACACAGCATCCCAAACTTGAATCCAGGTGAATTTTGTGCAGTGCTTTCGAATTCTAGGTTTGTAAGTGGCTCGCGACCAGTGGCGCGCCTCGTGATGAGCATAAAAGTGAACGAGTCGTTGCCGGAATGAGTCTCTCATTCAGGCGACGTCAGCTTGGGCCAGTGGCGCAATGGATAACGCGTCTGACTACGGATCAGAAGATTCTAGGTTCGACTCCTGGCTGGCTCGGTTCCTTTTGACCTGAGTCAACCTGATGCACAATGCCATTGATGAACTTACAGGGAGAGCAATGTGGTTTGTTTCTACGGATCCAAAGTTGGCCCTCATCTGACACAGCACCTGGTATATGAATCATGGCATGGTTCTATCAATATGACACGCTTAGTTTGATCTTGATCGCGTTTTTTGCATCGCTAGTTAGTTGACTTTCACAAAGCTTAAATCTGTACACCATTGTGATGGATACCAGAAGGAAAGAAGAATGAGCCGAACGGCTCCCAGTGTGGCCCCTGCCCTCATCCGGTAGTTTAAATTCCAGGGCAAACATGCTTTTCCCCGCACCTGCTAGCGTCTACTGCCGTGATCGTATAGTGGTTAGTACTCTGCGTTGTGGCCGCAGCAACCCCGGTTCGAATCCGGGTCACGGCATGGCCTTTACACACTTTGCTTTTACTGGTCATGCCATTGCTTGAACTACTCTATTGCAAAAGTTGTTTGCTGTTCCGCTCAAAGCTGAAAAATGGTTTTGACGGTTGCCAGTGGGAAAACCAAATGATGCGGTGTTTTGTCACACCATGATTCCGCGTTGGATACCACGCTTCATCCGAGAGGATATCCCGGCGTTGTACCTGCCGTCACAACGGTGAAGGCGCTTTGAGCTTGAGTCCACATAGCCAAAATACGAACCAGTACCCACCTTCCCGAATGATCGCACCATTTCTCAAGTTACTGGGAGGACGTGTTCTTTGACCTAGACGGTGAAAGCATTTCAAACAGATGTCTAAACATCTGACTTAAACAACTTTTCAAAATGCTTAAAGAACTATTTCTTTCTGAACTATCTAAATTGGACTTTTGTATTAATCAAATCTGTCAGGGATTATTTTTTGACTATATTTCCTCTCAGTAGAATGTTTTTTTTTGTTTGTTTTTTTTAAGAATACCTGCTGCCTGACATAATGAGGGAGTAAATAGGAACATTTTATTGATAGATCAATGCTCACTAGATCAAAGCACCAATATATGACTCTCTGGATTAGGACGCCTGCCAAACACAGTAAAATTAATGCAAATAAAAACATCATAGAGTAGTGGCTAATAGAACGACCCATGGACACAGCATCCCAAACTTGAATTCAGGCGAATTTTTTGCTGTGCTTTTGAATTCTTAATTTGGTCTTGGCTCGCGTCCAGTGGCACCTTTCACACTGAGATTCATTCGAGACTATATCCCGGCATTGTAGCAGCCGTCACAACGGCGGAGGCGCTGTGAGCTTGAGTCCACGTAGCCAAAAAAACTAACCACCTTCCCAAATGGGCCTTCCATTTCAACCTCTCAATGTTTCTCCCCTCTGCCATCTCAGGGAGTTTTTCCTTGCCACAGTTGCCACCGGCTTGCTCATAAGGGACAAAGTTCTAATTATAAAGAACATTCTTATTCGTTCTTTCTCACCGCATTATCTGTGTTAAGCTGCCTTGAGACAATGTTCATGGGTAAAGGTGCTATACAATATAAATAAATTGAATTGAATTGAACCACTTCTCAGGTTACCAGGAGGACATGCATCAAGACTCTGTTCTGTTCTAGCACCTAGTCGGTGAAAGCATTCCAACGAGATGTCTGCACATGTTACTCAAGCAAACTTCTTAAAATGCTTAAATACCAATTTCTTTCTGAAATACCTAAATAAGACTTTTGCATTAAGAAAAATAGTCAGTGATAATATCTGACTAAATTTCCTCCCAACAGACTTTGTATGTTTTTTTTTTTTGAATACCGGGTGACTGATCTAATGGAGTAGTAAATAGAAAAATGTAATTGATAGATACATCAAAGCACCACTATATGACTCTCTGGATTAGGATGCCTGCCGAACACCGTAAAATGAATGCAAATATAAACATCGTAGAGTAGTGGCTAATAGAACGGCCTATGGACACAGCATCCCAAACTTGAATCCAGGTGAATTTTGTGCAGTGCTTTCGAATTCTAGGTTCGGAAGTGGCTCGCGACCAGTGGCGCGCCTCGTGATGAGCATAAAAGTGAACGAGTCGTTGCCGGAATGAGTCTCTCATTCAGGCGACGTCAGCTTGGGCCAGTGGCGCAATGGATAACGCGTCTGACTACGGATCAGAAGATTCTAGGTTCGACTCCTGGCTGGCTCGGTTCCTTTTGACCTGAGTCAACCTGATGCACAATGCCATTGATGAACTTACAGGGAGAGCAAAGTGGTGTGTTTCTACGGATCCAAAGTTGGCCCTCATCTGACACAGCACTTGGTATATGAATCATGGCATGGTTCTATCAATATGACACGCTTAGTTTGATCTTGACCGCGTTTTTTGCATCGCTCGTTAGTTGACTTTCACAAAGCTTAAATCTGTACACCATTGTGATGGATACCAGAAGGAAAGAAGAATGAGCCAAACGGCTCCCAGTGTGGCCCCTGCCCTCATCCGGTAGTTTAAATTCCAGGGCAAACATGCTTTTCCCCGCACCTGCTAGCGTCTACTGCCGTGATCGTATAGTGGTTAGTACTCTGCGTTGTGGCCGCAGCAACCCCGGTTCGAATCCGGGTCACGGCATGGCCTTTACACACTTTGCTTTTACTGGTCATGCCATTGCTTGAACTACTCTATTGCAAAAGTTGTTTGCTGTTCCGCTTAAAGCTGAAAAATGGTTTTGACGGTTGCCAGTGGGAAAACCAAATGATGCGGTGTTTTGTCACACCATGATTCCGCGTTGGATACCACGCTTCATCCGAGAGGATATCCCGGCGTTGTACCTGCCGTCACAACGGTGGAGGCGCTTTGAGCTTGAGTCCACACAGCCAAAATACGAACCAGTACCCACCTTCCCGAATGATCGCACCATTTCTCAAGTTACTGGGAGGACGTGTTCTTTGACCTAGATGGCGAAAGCATTTCAAACAGATGTCTAAACATCTGACTTAAACAACTTTTCAAAATGCTTAAAGAACTATTTCTTTCTGAACTACCTAAATTGGACTTTTGTATTAAGCAAATCTGTCAGGGATTATTTTTTGACTATATTTCCTCTCAGTAGAATGTTTTTTTTTTTTTGTTTTTTTTTAAGAATACCTGCTGCCTGACATAATGAGGGAGTAAATAGGAACATTTTATTGATAGATCGATGCTCACTAGATCAAAGCACCAATATATGACTCTCTGGATTAGGACGCCTGACAAACACAGTAAAATTAATGCAAATAAAAACATCATAGAGTAGTGGCTAATAGAACGACCCATGGACACAGCATCCCAAACTTGAATTCAGGCGAATTTTTTGCTGTGCTTTTGAATTCTTAATTTGGTCTTGGCTCGCGTCCAGTGGCACGTTTCATGAAGGGAATCAAAATGAGTACGTTTCTCATTCAGGCGGCTCCAGCTTGGGCCAGTGGCACAATGGATAACGCATCTGACTACGGGTCAGAGGATTCCAGGTTCGACTCCTGGCTGGCTCTGCTCTTCTTGACCTCGTCCAACCTTATGCACAATGGCACATTTTGACACACTGAGATCAAAGGGTCTGTTTTGATGGCTCCAAAATTGGGCCTCATCTGACACAGCCCTTAGTGAGCATATTTTGACATCTGTTTCCCATATGGTCTAGCGGTTAGGCTTCCTGGTTTTCACCCAGGCGGCCCGGGTTCGACTACCGGTTTGGGAAACCTTCTTCTTGCAAGATTCCGCGGCGGATATCACGCTGCATTCGAGACTATATCCCGGCATTGTAGCAGCCGTCACAACGGCGGAGGCGCTGTGAGCTTGAGTCCACGTAGCCAAAAAAACTAACCACCTTCCCAAATGGTCCTTCCATTTCAACCTCTCAATGTTTCTCCCCTCTGCCATCTCAGGGAGTTTTTCCTTGCCACAGTTGCCACCGGCTTGCTCATAAGGGACAAAGTTCTAATTATAAAGAACATTCTTATTCGTTCTTTCTCACCGCATTATCTGTGTTAAGCTGCCTTGAGACAATGTTCATGGGTAAAGGTGCTATACAATATAAATAAATTGAATTGAATTGAACCACTTCTCAGGTTACCAGGAGGACATGCATCAAGACTCTGTTCTGTTCTAGCACCTAGTCGGTGAAAGCATTCCAACGAGATGTCTGCACATGTTACTCAAGCAAACTTTTTAAAATGCTTAAATACCAATTTCTTTCTGAAATACCTAAATAAGACTTTTGCATTAAGAAAAATAGTCAGTGATAATATCTGACTAAATTTCCTCCCAACAGACTTTGTATGTTTTTTTTTTTTGAATACCGGGTGACTGATCTAATGGAGTAGTAAATAGAAAAATGTAATTGATAGATACATCAAAGCACCACTATATGACTCTCTGGATTAGGATGCCTGCCGAACACCGTAAAATGAATGCAAATATAAACATCGTAGAGTAGTGGCTAATAGAACGGCCTATGGACACAGCATCCCAAACTTGAATCCAGGTGAATTTTGTGCAGTGCTTTCGAATTCTAGGTTCGGAAGTGGCTCGCGACCAGTGGCGCGCCTCGTGATGAGCATAAAAGTGAACGAGTCGTTGCCGGAATGAGTCTCTCATTCAGGCGACGTCAGCTTGGGCCAGTGGCGCAATGGATAACGCGTCTGACTACGGATCAGAAGATTCTAGGTTCGACTCCTGGCTGGCTCGGTTCCTTTTGACCTGAGTCAACCTGATGCACAATGCCATTGATGAACTTACAGGGAGAGCAAAGTGGTGTGTTTCTACGGATCCAAAGTTGGCCCTCATCTGACACAGCACTTGGTATATGAATCATGGCATGGTTCTATCAATATGACACGCTTAGTTTGATCTTGACCGCGTTTTTTGCATCGCTCGTTAGTTGACTTTCACAAAGCTTAAATCTGTACACCATTGTGATGGATACCAGAAGGAAAGAAGAATGAGCCAAACGGCTCCCAGTGTGGCCCCTGCCCTCATCCGGTAGTTTAAATTCCAGGGCAAACATGCTTTTCCCCGCACCTGCTAGCGTCTACTGCCGTGATCGTATAGTGGTTAGTACTCTGCGTTGTGGCAGCAGCAACCCCGGTTCGAATCCGGGTCACGGCATGGCCTTTACACACTTTGCTTTTACTGGTCATGCCATTGCTTGAACTACTCTATTGCAAAAGTTGTTTGCTGTTCCGCTTAAAGCTGAAAAATGGTTTTGACGGTTGCCAGTGGGAAAACCAAATGATGCGGTGTTTTGTCACACCATGATTCCGCGTTGGATACCACGCTTCATCCGAGAGGATATCCCGGCGTTGTACCTGCCGTCACAACGGTGGAGGCGCTTTGAGCTTGAGTCCACACAGCCAAAATACGAACCAGTACCCACCTTCCCGAATGATCGCACCATTTCTCAAGTTACTGGGAGGACGTGTTCTTTGACCTAGATGGCGAAAGCATTTCAAACAGATGTCTAAACATCTGACTTAAACAACTTTTCAAAATGCTTAAAGAACTATTTCTTTCTGAACTACCTAAATTGGACTTTTGTATTAAGCAAATCTGTCAGGGATTATTTTTTGACTATATTTCCTCTCAGTAGAATGTTTTTTTTTTTTTTTTTTTTTTTAAGAATACCTGCTGCCTGACATAATGAGGGAGTAAATAGGAACATTTTATTGATAGATCGATGCTCACTAGATCAAAGCACCAATATATGACTCTCTGGATTAGGACGCCTGCCAAACACAGTAAAATTAATGCAAATAAAAACATCATAGAGTAGTGGCTAATAGAACGACCCATGGACACAGCATCCCAAACTTGAATTCAGGCGAATTTTTTGCTGTGCTTTTGAATTCTTAATTTGGTCTTGGCTCGCGTCCAGTGGCACGTTTCATGAAGGGAATCAAAATGAGTACGTTTCTCATTCAGGCGGCTCCAGCTTGGGCCAGTGGCACAATGGATAACGCATCTGACTATGGGTCAGAGGATTCCAGGTTCGACTCCTGGCTGGCTCTGCTCTTCTTGACCTCTTCCAACCTTATGCACAATGGCACATTTTGACACACTGAGATCAAAGGGTCTGTTTTGATGGCTCCAAAATTGGGCCTCATCTGACACAGCCCTTAGTGAGCATATTTTGACATCTGTTTCCCATATGGTCTAGCGGTTAGGCTTCCTGGTTTTCACCCAGGCGGCCCGGGTTCGACTACCGGTTTGGGAAACCTTCTTCTTGCAAGATTCCGCGGCGGATATCACGCTTCATTCGAGACTATATCCCGGCATTGTAGCAGCCGTCACAACGGCGGAGGCGCTGTGAGCTTGAGTCCACGTAGCCAAAAAAACTAACCACCTTCCCAAATGGTCCTTCCATTTCAACCTCTCAATGTTTCTCCC
Source organism: Silurus aristotelis (assembly GCF_946808225.1). Lineage (NCBI taxonomy): Eukaryota > Metazoa > Chordata > Actinopteri > Siluriformes > Siluridae > Silurus > Silurus aristotelis. The sequence continues at coordinate 24,431,342 of NC_139588.1, read as the reverse complement.
CTCTGCCATCTCAGGGAGTTTTTCCTTGCCACAGTTGCCACCGGCTTGCTCATAAGGGACAAAGTTCTAATTATAAAGAACATTCTTAATCGTTCTTTCTCACCGCATTATCTGTGTTAAGCTGCCTTAAGACAATGTTCATGGGTAAAGGTGCTTTACAATATAAATAAATTGAATTGAATTGAACCACTTCTCAGGTTACCAGGAGGACATGCATCAAGACTCTGTTCTGTTCTAGCACCTAGTCGGTGAAAGCATTCCAACGAGATGTCTGCACATGTTACTCAAGCAAACTTTTTAAAATGCTTAAATACCAATTTCTTTCTGAAATACCTAAATAAGACTTTTGCATTAAGAAAAATAGTCAGTGATAATATCTGACTAAATTTCCTCCCAACAGACTTTGTATGTTTTTTTTTTTTGAATACCGGGTGACTGATCTAATGGAGTAGTAAATAGAAAAATGTAATTGATAGATACATCAAAGCACCACTATATGACTCTCTGGATTAGGATGCCTGCCGAACACCGTAAAATGAATGCAAATATAAACATCGTAGAGTAGTGGCTAATAGAACGGCCTATGGACACAGCATCCCAAACTTGAATCCAGGTGAATTTTGTGCAGTGCTTTCGAATTCTAGGTTCGGAAGTGGCTCGCGACCAGTGGCGCGCCTCGTGATGAGCATAAAAGTGAACGAGTCGTTGCCGGAATGAGTCTCTCATTCAGGCGACGTCAGCTTGGGCCAGTGGCGCAATGGATAACGCGTCTGACTACGGATCAGAAGATTCTAGGTTCGACTCCTGGCTGGCTCGGTTCCTTTTGACCTGAGTCAACCTGATGCACAATGCCATTGATGAACTTACAGGGAGAGCAAAGTGGTGTGTTTCTACGGATCCAAAGTTGGCCCTCATCTGACACAGCACTTGGTATATGAATCATGGCATGGTTCTATCAATATGACACGCTTAGTTTGATCTTGACCGCGTTTTTTGCATCGCTCGTTAGTTGACTTTCACAAAGCTTAAATCTGTACACCATTGTGATGGATACCAGAAGGAAAGAAGAATGAGCCAAACGGCTCCCAGTGTGGCCCCTGCCCTCATCCGGTAGTTTAAATTCCAGGGCAAACATGCTTTTCCCCGCACCTGCTAGCGTCTACTGCCGTGATCGTATAGTGGTTAGTACTCTGCGTTGTGGCCGCAGCAACCCTGGTTCGAATCCGGGTCACGGCATGGCCTTTACACACTTTGCTTTTACTGGTCATGCCATTGCTTGAACTACTCTATTGCAAAAGTTGTTTGCTGTTCCGCTTAAAGCTGAAAAATGGTTTTGACGGTTGCCAGTGGGAAAACCAAATGATGCGGTGTTTTGTCACACCATGATTCCGCGTTGGATACCACGCTTCATCCGAGAGGATATCCCGGCGTTGTACCTGCCGTCACAACGGTGGAGGCGCTTTGAGCTTGAGTCCACACAGCCAAAATACGAACCAGTACCCACCTTCCCGAATGATCGCACCATTTCTCAAGTTACTGGGAGGACGTTTTCTTTGACCTAGATGGCGAAAGCATTTCAAACAGATGTCTAAACATCTGACTTAAACAACTTTTCAAAATGCTTAAAGAACTATTTCTTTCTGAACTACCTAAATTGGACTTTTGTATTAAGCAAATCTGTCAGGGATTATTTTTTGACTATATTTCCTCTCAGTAGAATGTTTTTTTTTTTTTGTTTTTTTTTAAGAATACCTGCTGCCTGACATAATGAGGGAGTAAATAGGAACATTTTATTGATAGATCGATGCTCACTAGATCAAAGCACCAATATATGACTCTCTGGATTAGGACGCCTGCCAAACACAGTAAAATTAATGCAAATAAAAACATCATAGAGTAGTGGCTAATAGAACGACCCATGGACACAGCATCCCAAACTTGAATTCAGGCGAATTTTTTGCTGTGCTTTTGAATTCTTAATTTGGTCTTGGCTCGCGTCCAGTGGCACGTTTCATGAAGGGAATCAAAATGAGTACGTTTCTCATTCAGGCGGCTCCAGCTTGGGCCAGTGGCACAATGGATAACGCATCTGACTATGGGTCAGAGGATTCCAGGTTCGACTCCTGGCTGGCTCTGCTCTTCTTGACCTCTTCCAACCTTATGCACAATGGCACATTTTGACACACTGAGATCAAAGGGTCTGTTTTGATGGCTCCAAAATTGGGCCTCATCTGACACAGCCCTTAGTGAGCATATTTTGACATCTGTTTCCCATATGGTCTAGCGGTTAGGCTTCCTGGTTTTCACCCAGGCGGCCCGGGTTCGACTACCGGTTTGGGAAACCTTCTTCTTGCAAGATTCCGCGGCGGATATCACGCTTCATTCGAGACTATATCCCGGCATTGTAGCAGCCGTCACAACGGCGGAGGCGCTGTGAGCTTGAGTCCACGTAGCCAAAAAAACTAACCACCTTCCCAAATGGGCCTTCCATTTCAACCTCTCAATGTTTCTCCCCTCTGCCATCTCAGGGAGTTTTTCCTTGCCACAGTTGCCACCGGCTTGCTCATAAGGGACAAAGTTCTAATTATAAAGAACATTCTTATTCGTTCTTTCTCACCGCATTATCTGTGTTAAGCTGCCTTGAGACAATGTTCATGGGTAAAGGTGCTATACAATATAAATAAATTGAATTGAATTGAACCACTTCTCAGGTTACCAGGAGGACATGCATCAAGACTCTGTTCTGTTCTAGCACCTAGTCGGTGAAAGCATTCCAACGAGATGTCTGCACATGTTACTCAAGCAAACTTTTTAAAATGCTTAAATACCAATTTCTTTCTGAAATACCTAAATAAGACTTTTGCATTAAGAAAAATAGTCAGTGATAATATCTGACTAAATTTCCTCCCAACAGACTTTGTATGTTTTTTTTTTTTGAATACCGGGTGACTGATCTAATGGAGTAGTAAATAGAAAAATGTAATTGATAGATACATCAAAGCACCACTATATGACTCTCTGGATTAGGATGCCTGCCGAACACCGTAAAATGAATGCAAATATAAACATCGTAGAGTAGTGGCTAATAGAACGGCCTATGGACACAGCATCCCAAACTTGAATCCAGGTGAATTTTGTGCAGTGCTTTCGAATTCTAGGTTCGGAAGTGGCTCGCGACCAGTGGCGCGCCTCGTGATGAGCATAAAAGTGAACGAGTCGTTGCCGGAATGAGTCTCTCATTCAGGCGACGTCAGCTTGGGCCAGTGGCGCAATGGATAACGCGTCTGACTACGGATCAGAAGATTCTAGGTTCGACTCCTGGCTGGCTCGGTTCCTTTTGACCTGAGTCAACCTGATGCACAATGCCATTGATGAACTTACAGGGAGAGCAAAGTGGTGTGTTTCTACGGATCCAAAGTTGGCCCTCATCTGACACAGCACTTGGTATATGAATCATGGCATGGTTCTATCAATATGACACGCTTAGTTTGATCTTGACCGCGTTTTTTGCATCGCTCGTTAGTTGACTTTCACAAAGCTTAAATCTGTACACCATTGTGATGGATACCAGAAGGAAAGAAGAATGAGCCAAACGGCTCCCAGTGTGGCCCCTGCCCTCATCCGGTAGTTTAAATTCCAGGGCAAACATGCTTTTCCCCGCACCTGCTAGCGTCTACTGCCGTGATCGTATAGTGGTTAGTACTCTGCGTTGTGGCCGCAGCAACCCCGGTTCGAATCCGGGTCACGGCATGGCCTTTACACACTTTGCTTTTACTGGTCATGCCATTGCTTGAACTACTCTATTGCAAAAGTTGTTTGCTGTTCCGCTTAAAGCTGAAAAATGGTTTTGACGGTTGCCAGTGGGAAAACCAAATGATGCGGTGTTTTGTCACACCATGATTCCGCGTTGGATACCACGCTTCATCCGAGAGGATATCCCGGCGTTGTACCTGCCGTCACAACGGTGGAGGCGCTTTGAGCTTGAGTCCACACAGCCAAAATACGAACCAGTACCCACCTTCCCGAATGATCGCACCATTTCTCAAGTTACTGGGAGGACGTGTTCTTTGACCTAGATGGCGAAAGCATTTCAAACAGATGTCTAAACATCTGACTTAAACAACTTTTCAAAATGCTTAAAGAACTATTTCTTTCTGAACTACCTAAATTGGACTTTTGTATTAAGCAAATCTGTCAGGGATTATTTTTTGACTATATTTCCTCTCAGTAGAATGTTTTTTTTTTTTGTTTTTTTTTAAGAATACCTGCTGCCTGACATAATGAGGGAGTAAATAGGAACATTTTATTGATAGATCGATGCTCACTAGATCAAAGCACCAATATATGACTCTCTGGATTAGGACGCCTGCCAAACACAGTAAAATTAATGCAAATAAAAACATCATAGAGTAGTGGCTAATAGAACGACCCATGGACACAGCATCCCAAACTTGAATTCAGGCGAATTTTTTGCTGTGCTTTTGAATTCTTAATTTGGTCTTGGCTCGCGTCCAGTGGCACGTTTCATGAAGGGAATCAAAATGAGTACGTTTCTCATTCAGGCGGCTCCAGCTTGGGCCAGTGGCACAATGGATAACGCATCTGACTATGGGTCAGAGGATTCCAGGTTCGACTCCTGGCTGGCTCTGCTCTTCTTGACCTCGTCCAACCTTATGCACAATGGCACATTTTGACACACTGAGATCAAAGGGTCTGTTTTGATGGCTCCAAAATTGGGCCTCATCTGACACAGCCCTTAGTGAGCATATTTTGACATCTGTTTCCCATATGGTCTAGCGGTTAGGCTTCCTGGTTTTCGCCCGGGTTCAACTACCGGTTTGGGAAACCTTCTTCTTGCAAGATTCCGCGGCGGATATCACGCTTCATTCGAGACTATATCCCGGCATTGTAGCAGCCGTCACAACGGCGGAGGCGCTGTGAGCTTGAGTCCACGTAGCCAAAAAAACTAACCACCTTCCCAAATGGTCCTTCCATTTCAACCTCTCAATGTTTCTCCCCTCTGCCATCTCAGGGAGTTTTTCCTTGCCACAGTTGCCACCGGCTTGCTCATAAGGGACAAAGTTCTAATTATAAAGAACATTCTTAATCGTTCTTTCTCACCGCATTATCTGTGTTAAGCTGCCTTGAGACAATGTTCATGGGTAAAGGTGCTTTACAATATAAATAAATTGAATTGAATTGAACCACTTCTCAGGTTACCAGGAGGACATGCATCAAGACTCTGTTCTGTTCTAGCACCTAGTCGGTGAAAGCATTCCAACGAGATGTCTGCACATGCAGCATCCCAAACTTGAATCCAGGTGAATTTTGTGCAGTGCTTTCGAATTCTAGGTTGGTAAGTGGCTCGCGACCAGTGGCGCGCCTCGTGATGAGCATAAAAGTGAACGAGTCGTTGCCGGAATGAGTCTCTCATTCAGGCGACGTCAGCTTGGGCCAGTGGTGCAATGGATAACGCGTCTGACTACGGATCAGAAGATTCTAGGTTCGACTCCTGGCTGGCTCGGTTCCTTTTGACCTGAGTCAACCTGATGCACAATGCCATTGATGAACCTACAGGGAGAGCAAAGTGGTGTTTTGCCGTCACAACGGTGAAGGCGCTTTGAGCTTGAGTCCACATAGCCAAAATACGAACCAGTACCCACCTTCCCGAATGATCGCACAATTTCTCAAGTTACTGGGAGGACGTGTTCTTTGACCTAGACGGCGAAAGCATTTCAAACAGATGTCTAAACATCTGACTTAAACAACTTTTCAAAATGCTTAAAGAACTATTTCTTTCTGAACTACCTAAATTGGACTTTTGTATTAAGCAAATCTGTCAGGGATTATTTTTTGACTATATTTCCTCTCAGTAGAATGTTTTTTTTTTTTTTTTTTTTTTTTAAGAATACCTGCTGCCTGACATAATGAGGGAGTAAATAGGAACATTTTATTGATAGATCGATGCTCACTAGATCAAAGCACCAATATATGACTCTCTGGATTAGGACGCCTGCCAAACACAGTAAAATTAATGCAAATAAAAACATCATAGAGTAGTGGCTAATAAAACGACCCATGGACACAGCATCCCAAACTTGAATTCAGGCGAATTTTTTGCTGTGCTTTTGAATTCTTAATTTGGTCTTGGCTCGCGTCCAGTGGCACGTTTCATGAAGGGAATCAAAATGAGTACGTTTCTCATTCAGGCGGCTTCAGCTTGGGCCAGTGGCACAATGGATAACACATCTGACTACGGGTCAGAGGATTCCAGGTTCGACTCCTGGCTGGCTCTGCTCTTCTTGACCTCGTCCAACCTTATGCACAATGGCACATTTTGACACACTGAGATCAAAGGGTCTGTTTTGATGGCTCCAAAATTGGGCCTCATCTGACACAGCCCTTAGTGAGCACATTTTGACATCTGTTTCCCATATGGTCTAGCGGTTAGGCTTCCTGGTTTTCACCCAGGCGGCCCGGGTTTGACTCCCGTTTTGGGAAACCTTCTTCTTGCAAGATTCCGCGGCGGATATCACGCTTCATTCGAGACTATATCCCGGCATTGTAGCAGCCGTCACAACGCGCTGTGAGCTTGAGTCCATGTAGCCAAAAAAACTAACCACCTTCCCAAATGGTCCTTCCATTTCAACCTCTCAATGTTTCTCCCCTCTGCCATCTCAGGGAGTTTTTCCTTGCCATAGTTGCCACCGGCTTGCTCATAAGGGACAAAGTTCTAATTATAAAGAACATTCTTATTCGTTCTTTCTCACTGCATTATCTGTGTTAAGCTGCCTTGAGACAATGTTCATGGGTAAAGGTGCTTTACAATATAAATAAATTGAATTGAATTGAACCACTTCTCAGGTTACCAGGAGGACATGCATCAAGACTCTGTTCTGTTCTAGCACCTAGTCGGTGAAAGCATTCCAACGAGATGTCTGCACATGTTACTCAAGCAAACTTTTTAAAATGCTTAAATACCAATTTCTTTCTGAAATACCTAAATAAGACTTTTGCATTAAGAAAAATAGTCAGTGATAATATCTGACTAAATTTCCTCCCAACAGACTTTGTATGGTTTTTTTTTTTGAATACCGGGTGACTGATCTAATGGAGTAGTAAATAGAAAAATTTAATTGATAGATACATCAAAGCACCACTATATGGCTCTCTGGATTAGGATGCCTGCCGAATACCGTAAAATGAATGCAAATATAAACATCGTAGAGTAGTGGCTAATAGAACGGCCTATGGACACAGCATCCCAAACTTGAATCCAGGTGAATTTTGTGCAGTGCTTTCGAATTCTAGGTTTGTAAGTGGCTCGCGACCAGTGGCGCGCCTCGTGATGAGCATAAAAGTGAACGAGTCGTTGCCGGAATGAGTTTCTCATTCAGGCGACGTCAGCTTGGGCCAGTGGCGCAATGGATAACGCGTCTGACTACGGATCAGAAGATTCTAGGTTCGACTCCTGGCTGGCTCGGTTCCTTTTGACCTGAGTCAACCTGATGCACAATGCCATTGATGAACTTACAGGGAGAGCAATGTGGTTTGTTTCTACGGATCCAAAGTTGGCCCTCATCTGACACAGCACCTGGTATATGAATCATGGCATGGTTCTATCAATATGACACGCTTAGTTTGATCTTGATCGCGTTTTTTGCATCGCTCGTTAGTTGACTTTCACAAAGCTTAAATCTGTACACCATTGTGATGGATACCAGAAGGAAAGAAGAATGAGCCGAACGGCTCCCAGTGTGGCCCCTGCCCTCATCCGGTAGTTTAAATTCCAGGGCAAACATGCTTTTCCCCGCACCTGCTAGCGTCTACTGCCGTGATCGTATAGTGGTTAGTACTCTGCGTTGTGGCCGCAGCAACCCCGGTTCGAATCCGGGTCACGGCATGGCCTTTACACACTTTGCTTTTACTGGTCATGCCATTGCTTGAACTACTCTATTGCAAAAGTTGTTTGCTGTTCCGCTCAAAGCTGAAAAATGGTTTTGACGGTTGCCAGTGGGAAAACCAAATCATGCGGTGTTTTGTCACACCATGATTCCGCGTTGGATACCACGCTTCATCCGAGAGGATATCCCGGCGTTGTACCTGCCGTCACAACGGTGAAGGCGCTTTGAGCTTGAGTCCACATAGCCAAAATACGAACCAGTACCCACCTTCCCGAATGATCGCACCATTTCTCAAGTTACTGGGAGGACGTGTTCTTTGACCTAGACGGTGAAAGCATTTCAAACAGATGTCTAAACATCTGACTTAAACAACTTTTCAAAATGCTTAAAGAACTATTTCTTTCTGAACTACCTAAATTGGACTTTTGTATTAATCAAATCTGTCAGGGATTATTTTTTGACTATATTTCCTCTCAGTAGAATGTTTTTTTTTTTTTTTTTTTTTTTTTTAAGAATACCTGCTGCCTGACATAATGAGGGAGTAAATAGGAACATTTTATTGATAGATCAATGCTCACTAGATCAAAGCACCAATATATGACTCTCTGGATTAGGACGCCTGCCAAACACAGTAAAATTAATGCAAATAAAAACATCATAGAGTAGTGGCTAATAGAACGACCCATGGACACAGCATCCCAAACTTGAATTCAGGCGAATTTTTTGCTGTGCTTTTGAATTCTTAATTTGGTCTTGGCTCGCGTCCAGTGGCACGTTTCATGAAGGGAATCATGAAGGGAATCAAAATGAGTACGTTTCTCATTCAGTTGGCTCCAGCTTGGGCCAGTGGCGCAATGGATAACGCATCTGACTACGGATCAGAAGATTCCAGGTTCGACTCCTGGCTGGCTCTGCTCTTCTTGACCTCATCCAACCTTATGCACAATGGCACATTTTGACACACTGAGATCAAAGGGTCTGTTTTGATGGCTCCAAAATTGGGCCTCATCTGACACAGCCCTCAGTGAGCATATTTTGACATCCGTTTCCCATATGGTCTAGCGTTTAGGATTCCTGGTTTTCACCCAGGCGGCCCGGGTTCGACTCCCGGTTTGGGAAACCTTTTTCTTGCAAGATTCCTCGGCGGATATCACGCTTCATTCGAGACTATATCCCGGCATTGTAGCAGCCGTCACAACGGCAGAGGCGCTGTGAGCTTGAGTCCACGTAGCCAAAAAAACTAACCACCTTCCCAAATGGTCCTTCCATTTCAACCTCTCAATGTTTCTCCCCTCTGCCATCTCAGGGAGTTTTTCCTTGCCACAGTTGCCACCGGCTTGCTCATAAGGGACAAAGTTCTAATTATAAAGAACATTCTTATTCGTTCTTTCTCACCGCATTATCTGTGTTAAGCTGCCTTGAGACAATGTTCATGGGTAAAGGTGCTATACAATATAAATAAATTGAATTGAATTGAACCACTTCTCAGGTTACCAGGAGGACATGCATCAAGACTCTGTTCTGTTCTAGCACCTAGTCGGTGAAAGCATTCCAACGAGATGTCTGCACATGTTACTCAAGCAAACTTTTTAAAATGCTTAAATACCAATTTTTTTCTGAAATACCTAAAAAAATAAGACTTTTGCATTAAGAAAAATAGTCAGTGATAATATCTGACTAAATTTCCTCCCAACAGACTTTGTATGTTTTTTTTTTTTGAATACCGGGTGACTGATCTAATGGAGTAGTAAATAGAAAAATGTAATTGATAGATACATCAAAGCACCACTATATGACTCTCTGGATTAGGATGCCTGCCGAACACCGTAAAATGAATGCAAATATAAACATCGTAGAGTAGTGGCTAATAGAACGGCCTATGGACACAGCATCCCAAACTTGAATCCAGGTGAATTTTGTGCAGTGCTTTCGAATTCTAGGTTCGGAAGTGGCTTGCGACCAGTGGCTCGCCTCGTGATGAGCATAAAAGTGGACGAGTCGTTGCCGGAATGAGTCTCTCATTCAGGCGACGTCAGCTTGGGCCAGTGGCGCAATGGATAACGCGTCTGACTACGGATCAGAAGATTCTAGGTTCGACTCCTGGCTGGCTCGGTTCCTTTTGACCTGAGTCAACCTGATGCACAATGCCATTGATGAACTTACAGGGAGAGCAAAGTGGTGTGTTTCTACGGATCCAAAGTTGGCCCTCATCTGACACAGCACTTGGTATATGAATCATGGCATGGTTCTATCAATATGACACGCCTAGTTTGATCTTGACCGCGTTTTTTGCATCGCTAGTTAGTTGACTTTCACAAAGCTTAAATCTGTACACCATTGTGATGGATACCAGAAGGAAAAAAGAATGAGCCAAACGGCTCCCAGTGTGGCCCCTGCCCTCATCCGGTAGTTTAAATTCCAGGGCAAACATGCTTTTCCCCGCACCTGCTAGCGTCTACTGCCGTGATCGTATAGTGGTTAGTACTCTGCGTTGTGGCCGCAGCAACCCCGGTTCGAATCCGGGTCATGGCATGGCCTTTACACACTTTGCTTTTACTGGTCATGCCATTGCTTGAACTACTCTATTGCAAAAGTTGTTTGCTGTTCCGCTTAAAGCTGAAAAATGGTTTTGACGGTTGCCAGTGGGAAAACCAAATGATGCGGTGTTTTGTCACACCATGATTCCGCGTTGGATACCACGCTTCATCCGAGAGGATATCCCGGCGTTGTACCTGCCGTCACAACGGTGGAGGCGCTTCGAGCTTGAGTCCACATAGCCAAAATACGAACCAGTACCCACCTTCCCGAATGATCGCACCATTTCTCAAGTTACTGGGAGGACGTGTTCTTTGACCTAGACGGTGAAAGCATTTCAAACAGATGTCTAAACATCTGACTTAAACAACTTTTCAAAATGCTTAAAGAACTATTTCTTTCTGAACTACCTAAATTGGACTTTTGTATTAAGCAAATCTGTCAGGGATTATTTTTTGACTATATTTCCTCTCAGTAGAATGTTTTTTTTTTTTTTATTTTTTTTAAGAATACCTGCTGCCTGACATAATGAGGGAGTAAATAGGAACATTTTATTGATAGATCAATGCTCACTAGATCAAAGCACCAATATATGACTCTCTGGATTAGGACGCCTGCCAAACACAGTAAAATTAATGCAAATAAAAACATCATAGAGTAGTGGCTAATAGAACGACCCATGGACACAGCATCCCAAACTTGAATTCAGGCGAATTTTTTGCTGTGCTTTTGAATTCTTAATTTGGTCTTGGCTCGCGTCCAGTGGCACGTTTCATGAAGGGAATCATGAAGGGAATCAAAATGAGTACGTTTCTTATTCAGTTGGCTCCAGCTTGGGCCAGTGGCGCAATGGATAACGCATCTGACTACGGATCAGAAGATTCCAGGTTCGACTCCTGGCTGGCTCTGCTCTTCTTGACCTCATCCAACCTTATGCACAATGGCACATTTTGACACACTGAGATCAAAGGGTCTGTTTTGATGGCTCCAAAATTGGGCCTCATCTGACACAGCCCTCAGTGAGCATATTTTGACATCCGTTTCCCATATGGTCTAGCGTTTAGGATTCCTGGTTTTCACCCAGGCGGCCCGGGTTCGACTCCCGGTTTGGGAAACCTTTTTCTTGCAAGATTCCTCGGCGGATATCACGCTTCATTCGAGACTATATCCCGGCATTGTAGCAGCCGTCACAACGGCGGAGGCGCTGTGAGCTTGAGTCCACGTAGCCAAAAAAACTAACCACCTTCCCAAATGGTCCTTCCATTTCAACCTCTCAATGTTTCTCCCCTCTGCCATCTCAGGGAGTTTTTTCTTGCCACAGTTGCCACCGGCTTGCTCATAAGGGACAAAGTTCTAATTATAAAGAACATTCTTATTCGTTCTTTCTCACCGCATTATCTGTGTTAAGCTGCCTTGAGACAATGTTCATGGGTAAAGGTGCTATACAAGATAAATAAATTGAATTGAATTGAACCACTTCTCAGGTTACCAGGAGGACATGCATCAAGACTAAGTTCTGTTCTAGCACCTAGTCGGTGAAAGCATTCCAACGAGATGTCTGCACATGTTACTCAAGCAAACTTTTTAAAATGCTTAAATACCAATTTCTTTCTGAAATACCTAAATAAGACTTTTGCATTAAGAAAAATAGTCAGTGATAATATCTGACTAAATTTCCTCCCAACAGACTTTGTATGTTTTTTTTTTTTTGAATACCGGGTGACTGATCTAATGGAGTAGTAAATAGAAAAATGTAATTGATAGATACATCAAAGCACCACTATATGACTCTCTGGATTAGGATGCCTGCCGAACACCGTAAAATGAATGCAAATATAAACATCGTAGAGTAGTGGCTAATAGAACGGCCTATGGACACAGCATCCCAAACTTGAATCCAGGTGAATTTTGTGCAGTGCTTTCGAATTCTAGGTTCGGAAGTGGCTCGCGACCAGTGGCGTGGCTCGCGACCAGTGGCGCGCTTCGTGATGAGCATAAAAGTGAACGAGTCGTTGCCGGAATGAGTCTCTCATTCAGGCGACGTCAGCTTGGGCCGGTGGCGCAATGGATAACGCGTCTGACTACGGATCTGAAGATTCTAGGTTCGACTCCTGGCTGGCTCGGTTCCTTTTGACCTGAGTCAACCTGATGCACAATGCCATTGATGAACTTACAGGGAGAGCAAAGTGGTGTGTTTCTACGGATCCAAAGTTGGCCCTCATCTGACACAGCACTTGGTATATGAATCATGGCATGGTTCTATCAATATGACACGCTTAGTTTGATCTTGACCGCGTTTTTTGCATCGCTCGTTAGTTGACTTTCACAAAGCTTAAATCTGTACACCATTGTGATGGATACCAGAAGGAAAGAAGAATGAGCCAAACGGCTCCCAGTGTGGCCCCTGCCCTCAGCCGGTAGTTTAAATTCCAGGGCAAACATGCTTTTCCCCGCACCTGCTAGCGTCTACTGCCGTGATCGTATAGTGGTTAGTACTCTGCGTTGTGGCCGCAGCAACCCCGGTTCGAATCCGGGTCACGGCATGGCCTTTACACACTTTGCTTTTACTGGTCATGCCATTGCTTGAACTACTCTATTGCAAAAGTTGTTTGCTGTTCCGCTTAAAGCTGAAAAATGGTTTTGACGGTTGCCAGTGGGAAAACCAAATGATGCGGTGTTTTGTCACACCATGATTCCGCGTTGGATACCACGCTTCATCCGAGAGGATATCCCGGCGTTGTACCTGCCGTCACAACGGTGGAGGCGCTTTGAGCTTGAGTCCACATAGCCAAAATACGAACCAGTACCCACCTTCCCGAATGATCGCACCATTTCTCAAGTTACTGGGAGGACGTGTTCTTTGACCTAGACGGTGAAAGCATTTCAAACAGATGTCTAAACATCTGACTTAAACAACTTTTCAAAATGCTTAAAGAACTATTTCTTTCTGAACTACCTAAATTGGACTTTTGTATTAAGCAAATCTGTCAGGGATTATTTTTTGACTATATTTCCTCTCAGTAGAATGTTTTTTTTTTTTTTTTTTTTTTTTTTAAGAATACCTGCTGCCTGACATAATGAGGGAGTAAATAGGAACATTTTATTGATAGATCAATGCTCACTAGATCAAAGCACCAATATATGACTCTCTGGATTAGGACGCCTGCCAAACACAGTAAAATTAATGCAAATAAAAACATCATAGAGTAGTGGCTAATAGAACGACCCATGGACACAGCATCCCAAACTTGAATTCAGGCGAATTTTTTGCTGTGCTTTTGAATTCTTAATTTGGTCTTGGCTCGCGTCCAGTGGCACGTTTCATGAAGGGAATCAAAATGAGTACGTTTCTCATTCAGGTGGGTCCAGCTTGGGCCAGTGGCGCAATGGATAACGCATCTAACTACGGATCAGAAGATTCCAGGTTCGACTCCTGGCTGGCTCTGCTCTTCTTGACCTCATCCAACCTTATGCACAATGGCACATTTTGACACACTGAGATCAAAGGGGTCTGTTTTGATGGCTCCAAAATTGGGCCTCATCTGACACAGCCCTCAGTGAGCATATTTTGACATCCGTTTCCCATATGGTCTAGCGGTTAGGATTCCTGGTTTTCACCCAGGCGGCCCGGGTTCGACTCCCGGTTTGGGAAACCTTCTTCTTGCAAGATTCCGCGGCGGATATCACGCTTCATTCGAGACTATATCCCGGCATTGTAGCAGCCGTCACAACGGCGGAGGCGCTGTGAGCTTGAGTCCACGTAGCCAAAAAAACTAACCACCTTCCCAAATGGTCCTTCCATTTCAACCTCTCAATGTTTCTCCCCTCTGCCATCTCAGGGAGTTTTTCCTTGCCACAGTTGCCACCGGCTTGCTCATAAGGGACAAAGTTCTAATTATAAAGAACATTCTTATTCGTTCTTTCTCACCGCATTATCTGTGTTAAGCTGCCTTGAGACAATGTTCATGGGTAAAGGTGCTATACAATATAAATAAATTGAATTGAATTGAACCACTTCTCAGGTTACCAGGAGGACATGCATCAAGACTAAGTTCTGTTCTAGCACCTAGTCGGTGAAAGCATTCCAACGAGATGTCTGCACATGTTACTCAAGCAAACTTTTTAAAATGCTTAAATACCAATTTCTTTCTGAAATACCTAAATAAGACTTTTGCATTAAGAAAAATAGTCAGTGATAATATCTGACTAAATTTCCTCCCAACAGACTTTGTATGTTTTTTTTTTTTTGAATACCGGGTGACTGATCTAATGGAGTAGTAAATAGAAAAATGTAATTGATAGATACATCAAAGCACCACTATATGACTCTCTGGATTAGGATGCCTGCCGAACACCGTAAAATGAATGCAAATATAAACATCGTAGAGTAGTGGCTAATAGAACGGCCTATGGACACAGCATCCCAAACTTGAATCCAGGTGAATTTTGTGCAGTGCTTTCGAATTCTAGGTTCGGAAGTGGCTCGCGACCAGTGGCGTGGCTCGCGACCAGTGGCGCGCTTCGTGATGAGCATAAAAGTGAACGAGTCGTTGCCGGAATGAGTCTCTCATTCAGGCGACGTCAGCTTGGGCCGGTGGCGCAATGGATAACGCGTCTGACTACGGATCTGAAGATTCTAGGTTCGACTCCTGGCTGGCTCGGTTCCTTTTGACCTGAGTCAACCTGATGCACAATGCCATTGATGAACTTACAGGGAGAGCAAAGTGGTGTGTTTCTACGGATCCAAAGTTGGCCCTCATCTGACACAGCACTTGGTATATGAATCATGGCATGGTTCTATCAATATGACACGCTTAGTTTGATCTTGACCGCGTTTTTTGCATCGCTCGTTAGTTGACTTTCACAAAGCTTAAATCTGTACACCATTGTGATGGATACCAGAAGGAAAGAAGAATGAGCCAAACGGCTCCCAGTGTGGCCCCTGCCCTCAGCCGGTAGTTTAAATTCCAGGGCAAACATGCTTTTCCCCGCACCTGCTAGCGTCTACTGCCGTGATCGTATAGTGGTTAGTACTCTGCGTTGTGGCCGCAGCAACCCCGGTTCGAATCCGGGTCACGGCATGGCCTTTACACACTTTGCTTTTACTGGTCATGCCATTGCTTGAACTACTCTATTGCAAAAGTTGTTTGCTGTTCCGCTTAAAGCTGAAAAATGGTTTTGACGGTTGCCAGTGGGAAAACCAAATGATGCGGTGTTTTGTCACACCATGATTCCGCGTTGGATACCACACTTCATCCGAGAGGATATCCCGGCGTTGTACCTGCCGTCACAACGGTGGAGGCGCTTTGAGCTTGAGTCCACATAGCCAAAATACGAACCAGTACCCACCTTCCCGAATGATCGCACCATTTCTCAAGTTACTGGGAGGACGTGTTCTTTGACCTAGACGGTGAAAGCATTTCAAACAGATGTCTAAACATCTGACTTAAACAACTTTTCAAAATGCTTAAAGAACTATTTCTTTCTGAACTACCTAAATTGGACTTTTGTATTAAGCAAATCTGTCAGGGATTATTTTTTGACTATATTTCCTCTCAGTAGAATGTTTTTTTTTTTTTTTTTTTTTTTTTTAAGAATACCTGCTGCCTGACATAATGAGGGAGTAAATAGGAACATTTTATTGATAGATCAATGCTCACTAGATCAAAGCACCAATATATGACTCTCTGGATTAGGACGCCTGCCAAACACAGTAAAATTAATGCAAATAAAAACATCATAGAGTAGTGGCTAATAGAACGACCCATGGACACAGCATCCCAAACTTGAATTCAGGCGAATTTTTTGCTGTGCTTTTGAATTCTTAATTTGGTCTTGGCTCGCGTCCAGTGGCACGTTTCATGAAGGGAATCAAAATGAGTACGTTTCTCATTCAGGTGGGTCCAGCTTGGGCCAGTGGCGCAATGGATAACGCATCTAACTACGGATCAGAAGATTCCAGGTTCGACTCCTGGCTGGCTCTGCTCTTCTTGACCTCATCCAACCTTATGCACAATGGCACATTTTGACACACTGAGATCAAAGGGGTCTGTTTTGATGGCTCCAAAATTGGGCCTCATCTGACACAGCCCTCAGTGAGCATATTTTGACATCCGTTTCCCATATGGTCTAGCGGTTAGGATTCCTGGTTTTCACCCAGGCGGCCCGGGTTCGACTCCCGGTTTGGGAAACCTTCTTCTTGCAAGATTCCGCGGCGGATATCACGCTTCATTCGAGACTATATCCCGGCATTGTAGCAGCCGTCACAACGGCGGAGGCGCTGTGAGCTTGAGTCCACGTAGCCAAAAAAACTAACCACCTTCCCAAATGGTCCTTCCATTTCAACCTCTCAATGTTTCTCCCCTCTGCCATCTCAGGGAGTTTTTCCTTGCCACAGTTGCCACCGGCTTGCTCATAAGGGACAAAGTTCTAATTATAAAGAACATTCTTATTCGTTCTTTCTCACCGCATTATCTGTGTTAAGCTGCCTTGAGACAATGTTCATGGGTAAAGGTGCTATACAATATAAATAAATTGAATTGAATTGAACCACTTCTCAGGTTACCAGGAGGACATGCATCAAGACTAAGTTCTGTTCTAGCACCTAGTCGGTGAAAGCATTCCAACGAGATGTCTGCACATGTTACTCAAGCAAACTTTTTAAAATGCTTAAATACCAATTTCTTTCTGAAATACCTAAATAAGACTTTTGCATTAAGAAAAATAGTCAGTGATAATATCTGACTAAATTTCCTCCCAACAGACTTTGTATGTTTTTTTTTTTTTGAATACCGGGTGACTGATCTAATGGAGTAGTAAATAGAAAAATGTAATTGATAGATACATCAAAGCACCACTATATGACTCTCTGGATTAGGATGCCTGCCGAACACCGTAAAATGAATGCAAATATAAACATCGTAGAGTAGTGGCTAATAGAACGGCCTATGGACACAGCATCCCAAACTTGAATCCAGGTGAATTTTGTGCAGTGCTTTCGAATTCTAGGTTCGGAAGTGGCTCGCGACCAGTGGCGTGGCTCGCGACCAGTGGCGCGCTTCGTGATGAGCATAAAAGTGAACGAGTCGTTGCCGGAATGAGTCTCTCATTCAGGCGACGTCAGCTTGGGCCGGTGGCGCAATGGATAACGCGTCTGACTACGGATCTGAAGATTCTAGGTTCGACTCCTGGCTGGCTCGGTTCCTTTTGACCTGAGTCAACCTGATGCACAATGCCATTGATGAACTTACAGGGAGAGCAAAGTGGTGTGTTTCTACGGATCCAAAGTTGGCCCTCATCTGACACAGCACTTGGTATATGAATCATGGCATGGTTCTATCAATATGACACGCTTAGTTTGATCTTGACCGCGTTTTTTGCATCGCTCGTTAGTTGACTTTCACAAAGCTTAAATCTGTACACCATTGTGATGGATACCAGAAGGAAAGAAGAATGAGCCAAACGGCTCCCAGTGTGGCCCCTGCCCTCAGCCGGTAGTTTAAATTCCAGGGCAAACATGCTTTTCCCCGCACCTGCTAGCGTCTACTGCCGTGATCGTATAGTGGTTAGTACTCTGCGTTGTGGCCGCAGCAACCCCGGTTCGAATCCGGGTCACGGCATGGCCTTTACACACTTTGCTTTTACTGGTCATGCCATTGCTTGAACTACTCTATTGCAAAAGTTGTTTGCTGTTCCGCTTAAAGCTGAAAAATGGTTTTGACGGTTGCCAGTGGGAAAACCAAATGATGCGGTGTTTTGTCACACCATGATTCCGCGTTGGATACCACACTTCATCCGAGAGGATATCCCGGCGTTGTACCTGCCGTCACAACGGTGGAGGCGCTTTGAGCTTGAGTCCACATAGCCAAAATACGAACCAGTACCCACCTTCCCGAATGATCGCACCATTTCTCAAGTTACTGGGAGGACGTGTTCTTTGACCTAGACGGTGAAAGCATTTCAAACAGATGTCTAAACATCTGACTTAAACAACTTTTCAAAATGCTTAAAGAACTATTTCTTTCTGAACTACCTAAATTGGACTTTTGTATTAAGCAAATCTGTCAGGGATTATTTTTTGACTATATTTCCTCTCAGTAGAATGTTTTTTTTTTTTTTTTTTTTTTTTTTAAGAATACCTGCTGCCTGACATAATGAGGGAGTAAATAGGAACATTTTATTGATAGATCAATGCTCACTAGATCAAAGCACCAATATATGACTCTCTGGATTAGGACGCCTGCCAAACACAGTAAAATTAATGCAAATAAAAACATCATAGAGTAGTGGCTAATAGAACGACCCATGGACACAGCATCCCAAACTTGAATTCAGGCGAATTTTTTGCTGTGCTTTTGAATTCTTAATTTGGTCTTGGCTCGCGTCCAGTGGCACGTTTCATGAAGGGAATCAAAATGAGTACGTTTCTCATTCAGGTGGGTCCAGCTTGGGCCAGTGGCGCAATGGATAACGCATCTAACTACGGATCAGAAGATTCCAGGTTCGACTCCTGGCTGGCTCTGCTCTTCTTGACCTCATCCAACCTTATGCACAATGGCACATTTTGACACACTGAGATCAAAGGGGTCTGTTTTGATGGCTCCAAAATTGGGCCTCATCTGACACAGCCCTCAGTGAGCATATTTTGACATCCGTTTCCCATATGGTCTAGCGGTTAGGATTCCTGGTTTTCACCCAGGCGGCCCGGGTTCGACTCCCGGTTTGGGAAACCTTCTTCTTGCAAGATTCCGCGGCGGATATCACGCTTCATTCGAGACTATATCCCGGCATTGTAGCAGCCGTCACAACGGCGGAGGCGCTGTGAGCTTGAGTCCACGTAGCCAAAAAAACTAACCACCTTCCCAAATGGTCCTTCCATTTCAACCTCTCAATGTTTCTCCCCTCTGCCATCTCAGGGAGTTTTTCCTTGCCACAGTTGCCACCGGCTTGCTCATAAGGGACAAAGTTCTAATTATAAAGAACATTCTTATTCGTTCTTTCTCACCGCATTATCTGTGTTAAGCTGCCTTGAGACAATGTTCATGGGTAAAGGTGTAATACAATATAAATAAATTGAATTGAATTGAACCACTTCTCAGGTTACTAGGAGGACATGCATCAAGACTCTGTTCTGTTCTAGCACCTAGTCGGTGAAAGCATTCCAACGAGATGTCTGCACATGTTACTCAAGCAAACTTTTTAAAATGCTTAAATACCAATTTCTTTCTGAAATACCTAAATAAGACTTTTGCATTAAGAAAAATGGTCAGTGATAATATCTGACTAAATTTCCTCCCAACAGACTTTGTATGTTTTTTTTTTTTGAATACCGGGTGACTGATCTAATGGAGTAGTAAATAGAAAAATGTAATTGATAGATACATCAAAGCACCACTATATGACTCTCTGGATTAGGATGCCTGCCGAACACCGTAAAATGAATGCAAATATAAACATCGTAGAGTAGTGGCTAATAGAACGGCCTATGGACACAGCATCCCAAACTTGAATCCAGGTGAATTTTGTGCAGTGCTTTCGAATTCTAGGTTCGGAAGTAGCTCGCGACCAGTGGCGCGCCTCATGATGAGCATAAAAGTGGACGAGTCGTTGCCGGAATGAGTCTCTCATTCAGGCGACGTCAGCTTGGGCCAGTGGCGCAATGGATAACGCGTCTGACTACGGATCAGAAGATTCTAGGTTCGACTCCTGGCTGGCTCGGTTCCTTTTGACCTGAGTCAACCCGATGCACAATGCCATTGATGAACTTACAGGGAGAGCAAAGTGGTGTGTTTCTACGGATCCAAAGTTGGCCCTCATCTGACACAGCACTTGGTATATGAATCATGGCATGCTTCTATCAATATGACACGCTTAGTTTGATCTTGACCGCGTTTTTTGCATCGCTCGTTAGTTGACTTTCACAAAGCTTAAATCTGTAAACCATTGTGATGGATACCAGAAGGAAAGAAGAATGAGCCAAACGGCTCCCAGTGTGGCCCCTGCCCTCAGCCGGTAGTTTAAATTCCAGGGCAAACATGCTTTTCCCCGCACCTGCTAGCGTCTACTGCCGTGATCGTATAGTGGTTAGTACTCTGCGTTGTGGCCGCAGCAACCCCGGTTCGAATCCGGGTCACGGCATGGCCTTTACACACTTTGCTTTTACTGGTCATGCCATTGCTTGAACTACTCTATTGCAAAAGTTGTTTGCTGTTCCGCTTAAAGCTGAAAAATGGTTTTGACGGTTGCCAGTGGGAAAACCAAATGATGCGGTGTTTTGTCACACCATGATTCCGCGTTGGATACCACGCTTCATCCGAGAGGATATCCCGGCGTTGTACCTGCCGTCACAACGGTGGAGGCGCTTTGAGCTTGAGTCCACATAGCAAAAATACGAACCAGTACCCACCTTCCCGAATGATCGCACCATTTCTCAAGTTACTGGGAGGACGTGTTCTTTGACCTAGACGGTGAAAGCATTTTAAACAGATGTCTAAACATCTGACTTAAACAACTTTTCAAAATGCTTAAAGAACTATTTCTTTCTGAACTACCTAAATTGGACTTTTGTATTAAGCAAATCTGTCAGGGATTATTTTTTGACTATATTTCCTCTCAGTAGAATGTTTTTTTTTTTTTTTTTTTTTTTTTTAAGAATACCTGCTGCCTGACATAATGAGGGAGTAAATAGGAACATTTTATTGATAGATCAATGCTCACTAGATCAAAGCACCAATATATGACTCTCTGGATTAGGACGCCTGCCAAACACAGTAAAATTAATGCAAATAAAAACATCATAGAGTAGTGGCTAATAGAACGACCCATGGACACAGCATCCCAAACTTGAATTCAGGCGAATTTTTTGCTGTGCTTTTGAATTCTTAATTTGGTCTTGGCTCGCGTCCAGTGGCACGTTTCATGAAGGGAATCAGAATGAGTACGTTTCTCATTCAGGTGGCTCCAGCTTGGGCCAGTGGCGCAATGGATAACGCATCTGACTACGGATCAGAAGATTCCAGGTTCGACTCCTGGCTGGCTCTGCTCTTCTTGACCTCATCCAACCTTATGCACAATGGCACATTTTGACACACTGAGATCAAAGGGTCTGTTTTGATGGCTCCAAAATTGGGCCTAATCTGACACAGCCCTCAGTGAGCATATTTTGACATCCGTTTCCCATATGGTCTAGCGGTTAGGATTCCTGGTTTTCACCCAGGCGGCCCGGGTTCGACTCCCGGTTTGGGAAACCTTCTTCTTGCAAGATTCCGCGGCGGATATCACGCTTCATTCGAGACTATATCCCGGCATTGTAGCAGCCGTCACAACGGCGGAGGCGCTGTGAGCTTGAGTCCACGTAGCCAAAAAAACTAACCACCTTCCCAAATGGTCCTTCCATTTCAACCTCTCAATGTTTCTCCCCTCTGCCATCTCAGGGAGTTTTTCCTTGCCACAGTTGCCACCGGCTTGCTCATAAGGGACAAAGTTCTAATTATAAAGAACATTCTTATTCGTTCTTTCTCACCGCATTATCTGTGTTAAGCTGCCTTGAGACAATGTTCATGGGTAAAGGTGTAATACAATATAAATAAATTGAATTGAATTGAACCACTTCTCAGGTTACTAGGAGGACATGCATCAAGACTCTGTTCTGTTCTAGCACCTAGTCGGTGAAAGCATTCCAACGAGATGTCTGCACATGTTACTCAAGCAAACTTTTTAAAATGCTTAAATACCAATTTCTTTCTGAAATACCTAAATAAGACTTTTGCATTAAGAAAAATGGTCAGTGATAATATCTGACTAAATTTCCTCCCAACAGACTTTGTATGTTTTTTTTTTTTGAATACCGGGTGACTGATCTAATGGAGTAGTAAATAGAAAAATGTAATTGATAGATACATCAAAGCACCACTATATGACTCTCTGGATTAGGATGCCTGCCGAACACCGTAAAATGAATGCAAATATAAACATCGTAGAGTAGTGGCTAATAGAACGGCCTATGGACACAGCATCCCAAACTTGAATCCAGGTGAATTTTGTGCAGTGCTTTCGAATTCTAGGTTCGGAAGTAGCTCGCGACCAGTGGCGCGCCTCATGATGAGCATAAAAGTGGACGAGTCGTTGCCGGAATGAGTCTCTCATTCAGGCGACGTCAGCTTGGGCCAGTGGCGCAATGGATAACGCGTCTGACTACGGATCAGAAGATTCTAGGTTCGACTCCTGGCTGGCTCGGTTCCTTTTGACCTGAGTCAACCCGATGCACAATGCCATTGATGAACTTACAGGGAGAGCAAAGTGGTGTGTTTCTACGGATCCAAAGTTGGCCCTCATCTGACACAGCACTTGGTATATGAATCATGGCATGCTTCTATCAATATGACACGCTTAGTTTGATCTTGACCGCGTTTTTTGCATCGCTCGTTAGTTGACTTTCACAAAGCTTAAATCTGTAAACCATTGTGATGGATACCAGAAGGAAAGAAGAATGAGCCAAACGGCTCCCAGTGTGGCCCCTGCCCTCAGCCGGTAGTTTAAATTCCAGGGCAAACATGCTTTTCCCCGCACCTGCTAGCGTCTACTGCCGTGATCGTATAGTGGTTACTACTCTGCGTTGTGGCCGCAGCAACCCCGGTTCGAATCCGGGTCACGGCATGGCCTTTACACACTTTGCTTTTACTGGTCATGCCATTGCTTGAACTACTCTATTGCAAAAGTTGTTTGCTGTTCCGCTTAAAGCTGAAAAATGGTTTTGACGGTTGCCAGTGGGAAAACCAAATGATGCGGTGTTTTGTCACACCATGATTCCGCGTTGGATACCACGCTTCATCCGAGAGGATATCCCGGCGTTGTACCTGCCGTCACAACGGTGGAGGCGCTTTGAGCTTGAGTCCACATAGCAAAAATACGAACCAGTACCCACCTTCCCGAATGATCGCACCATTTCTCAAGTTACTGGGAGGACGTGTTCTTTGACCTAGACGGTGAAAGCATTTTAAACAGATGTCTAAACATCTGACTTAAACAACTTTTCAAAATGCTTAAAGAACTATTTCTTTCTGAACTACCTAAATTGGACTTTTGTATTAAGCAAATCTGTCAGGGATTATTTTTTGACTATATTTCCTCTCAGTAGAATGTTTTTTTTTTTTTTTTTTTTTTTTTTAAGAATACCTGCTGCCTGACATAATGAGGGAGTAAATAGGAACATTTTATTGATAGATCAATGCTCACTAGATCAAAGCACCAATATATGACTCTCTGGATTAGGACGCCTGCCAAACACAGTAAAATTAATGCAAATAAAAACATCATAGAGTAGTGGCTAATAGAACGACCCATGGACACAGCATCCCAAACTTGAATTCAGGCGAATTTTTTGCTGTGCTTTTGAATTCTTAATTTGGTCTTGGCTCGCGTCCAGTGGCACGTTTCATGAAGGGAATCAGAATGAGTACGTTTCTCATTCAGGTGGCTCCAGCTTGGGCCAGTGGCGCAATGGATAATGCATCTGACTACGGATCAGAAGATTCCAGGTTCGACTCCTGGCTGGCTCTGCTCTTCTTGACCTCATCCAACCTTATGCACAATGGCACATTTTGACACACTGAGATCAAAGGGTCTGTTTTGATGGCTCCAAAATTGGGCCTAATCTGACACAGCCCTCAGTGAGCATATTTTGACATCCGTTTCCCATATGGTCTAGCGGTTAGGATTCCTGGTTTTCACCCAGGCGGCCCGGGTTCGACTCCCGGTTTGGGAAACCTTCTTCTTGCAAGATTCCGCGGCGGATATCACGCTTCATTCGAGACTATATCCCGGCATTGTAGCAGCCGTCACAACGGCGGAGGCGCTGTGAGCTTGAGTCCACGTAGCCAAAAAAACTAACCACCTTCCCAAATGGTCCTTCCATTTCAACCTCTCAATGTTTCTCCCCTCTGCCATCTCAGGGAGTTTTTCCTTGCCACAGTTGCCACCGGCTTGCTCATAAGGGACAAAGTTCTAATTATAAAGAACATTCTTATTCGTTCTTTCTCACCGCATTATCTGTGTTAAGCTGCCTTGAGACAATGTTCATGGGTAAAGGTGCTATACAATATAAATAAATTGAATTGAATTGAACCACTTCTCAGGTTACCAGGAGGACATGCATCAAGACTCTGTTCTGTTCTAGCACCTAGTCGGTGAAAGCATTCCAACGAGATGTCTGCACATGTTACTCAAGCAAACTTTTTAAAATGCTTAAATACCAATTTCTTTCTGAAATACCTAAATAAGACTTTTGCATTAAGAAAAATAGTCAGTGATAATATCTGACTAAATTTCCTCCCAACAGACTTTGTATGTTTTTTTTTTTTTGAATACCGGGTGACTGATCTAATGGAGTAGTAAATAGAAAAATGTAATTGATAGATACATCAAAGCACCACTATATGACTCTCTGGATTAGGATGCCTGCCGAACACCGTAAAATGAATGCAAATATAAACATCGTAGAGTAGTGGCTAATAGAACGGCCTATGGACACACCATTCCAAACTTGAATCCAGGTGAATTTTGTGCAGTGCTTTCGAATTCTAGGTTCGGAAGTGGCTCGCGACCAGTGGCGCGCCTCGTGATGAGCATAAAAGTGGACGAGTCGTTGCCGGAATGAGTCTCTCATTCAGGCGACGTCAGCTTGGGCCAGTGGCGCAATGGATAACGCGTCTGACTACGGATCAGAAGATTCTAGGTTCGACTCCTGGCTGGCTCGGTTCCTTTTGACCTGAGTCAACCCGATGCACAATGCCATTGATGAACTTACAGGGAGAGCAAAGTGGTGTGTTTCTACGGATCCAAAGTTGGCCCTCATCTGACACAGCACTTGGTATATGAATCATGGCATGCTTCTATCAATATGACACGCTTAGTTTGATCTTGACCGCGTTTTTTGCATCGCTCGTTAGTTGACTTTCACAAAGCTTAAATCTGTAAACCATTGTGATGGATACCAGAAGGAAAGAAGAATGAGCCAAACGGCTCCCAGTGTGGCCCCTGCCCTCAGCCGGTAGTTTAAATTCCAGGGCAAACATGCTTTTCCCCGCACCTGCTAGCGTCTACTGCCGTGATCGTATAGTGGTTAGTACTCTGCGTTGTGGCCGCAGCAACCCCGGTTCGAATCCGGGTCACGGCATGGCCTTTACACACTTTGCTTTTACTGGTCATGCCATTGCTTGAACTACTCTATTGCAAAAGTTGTTTGCTGTTCCGCTTAAAGCTGAAAAATGGTTTTGACGGTTGCCAGTGGGAAAACCAAATGATGCGGTGTTTTGTCACACCATGATTCCGCGTTGGATACCACGCTTCATCCGAGAGGATATCCCGGCGTTGTACCTGCCGTCACAACGGTGGAGGCGCTTTGAGCTTGAGTCCACATAGCAAAAATACGAACCAGTACCCACCTTCCCGAATGATCGCACCATTTCTCAAGTTACTGGGAGGACGTGTTCTTTGACCTAGACGGTGAAAGCATTTTAAACAGATGTCTAAACATCTGACTTAAACAACTTTTCAAAATGCTTAAAGAACTATTTCTTTCTGAACTACCTAAATTGGACTTTTGTATTAAGCAAATCTGTCAGGGATTATTTTTTGACTATATTTCCTCTCAGTAGAATGTTTTTTTTTTTTTTTTTTTTTTTTTTAAGAATACCTGCTGCCTGACATAATGAGGGAGTAAATAGGAACATTTTATTGATAGATCAATGCTCACTAGATCAAAGCACCAATATATGACTCTCTGGATTAGGACGCCTGCCAAACACAGTAAAATTAATGCAAATAAAAACATCATAGAGTAGTGGCTAATAGAACGACCCATGGACACAGCATCCCAAACTTGAATTCAGGCGAATTTTTTGCTGTGCTTTTGAATTCTTAATTTGGTCTTGGCTCGCGTCCAGTGGCACGTTTCATGAAGGGAATCAGAATGAGTACGTTTCTCATTCAGGTGGCTCCAGCTTGGGCCAGTGGCGCAATGGATAACGCATCTGACTACGGATCAGAAGATTCCAGGTTCGACTCCTGGCTGGCTCTGCTCTTCTTGACCTCATCCAACCTTATGCACAATGGCACATTTTGACACACTGAGATCAAAGGGTCTGTTTTGATGGCTCCAAAATTGGGCCTAATCTGACACAGCCCTCAGTGAGCATATTTTGACATCCGTTTCCCATATGGTCTAGCGGTTAGGATTCCTGGTTTTCACCCAGGCGGCCCGGGTTCGACTCCCGGTTTGGGAAACCTTCTTCTTGCAAGATTCCGCGGCGGATATCACGCTTCATTCGAGACTATATCCCGGCATTGTAGCAGCCGTCACAACGGCGGAGGCGCTGTGAGCTTGAGTCCACGTAGCCAAAAAAACTAACCACCTTCCCAAATGGTCCTTCCATTTCAACCTCTCAATGTTTCTCCCCTCTGCCATCTCAGGGAGTTTTTCCTTGCCACAGTTGCCACCGGCTTGCTCATAAGGGACAAAGTTCTAATTATAAAGAACATTCTTATTCGTTCTTTCTCACCGCATTATCTGTGTTAAGCTGCCTTGAGACAATGTTCATGGGTAAAGGTGCTATACAATATAAATAAATTGAATTGAATTGAACCACTTCTCAGGTTACCAGGAGGACATGCATCAAGACTCTGTTCTGTTCTAGCACCTAGTCGGTGAAAGCATTCCAACGAGATGTCTGCACATGTTACTCAAGCAAACTTTTTAAAATGCTTAAATACCAATTTCTTTCTGAAATACCTAAATAAGACTTTTGCATTAAGAAAAATAGTCAGTGATAATATCTGACTAAATTTCCTCCCAACAGACTTTGTATGTTTTTTTTTTTTTGAATACCGGGTGACTGATCTAATGGAGTAGTAAATAGAAAAATGTAATTGATAGATACATCAAAGCACCACTATATGACTCTCTGGATTAGGATGCCTGCCGAACACCGTAAAATGAATGCAAATATAAACATCGTAGAGTAGTGGCTAATAGAACGGCCTATGGACACACCATTCCAAACTTGAATCCAGGTGAATTTTGTGCAGTGCTTTCGAATTCTAGGTTCGGAAGTGGCTCGCGACCAGTGGCGCGCCTCGTGATGAGCATAAAAGTGGACGAGTCGTTGCCGGAATGAGTCTCTCATTCAGGCGACGTCAGCTTGGGCCAGTGGCGCAATGGATAACGCGTCTGACTACGGATCAGAAGATTCTAGGTTCGACTCCTGGCTGGCTCGGTTCCTTTTGACCTGAGTCAACCCGATGCACAATGCCATTGATGAACTTACAGGGAGAGCAAAGTGGTGTGTTTCTACGGATCCAAAGTTGGCCCTCATCTGACACAGCACTTGGTATATGAATCATGGCATGGTTCTATCAATATGACACGCTTAGTTTGATCTTGACCGCGTTTTTTGCATCGCTCGTTAGTTGACTTTCACAAAGCTTAAATCTGTAAACCATTGTGATGGATACCAGAAGGAAAGAAGAATGAGCCAAATGGCTCCCAGTGTGGCCCCTGCCCTCAGCCGGTAGTTTAAATTCCAGGGCAAACATGCTTTTCCCCGCACCTGCTAGCGTCTACTGCCGTGATCGTATAGTGGTTACTACTCTGCGTTGTGGCCGCAGCAACCCCGGTTCGAATCCGGGTCACGGCATGGCCTTTACACACTTTGCTTTTACTGGTCATGCCATTGCTTGAACTACTCTATTGCAAAAGTTGTTTGCTGTTCCGCTTAAAGCTGAAAAATGGTTTTGACGGTTGCCAGTGGGAAAACCAAATGATGCGGTGTTTTGTCACACCATGATTCCGCGTTGGATACCACGCTTCATCCGAGAGGATATCCCGGCGTTGTACCTGCCGTCACAACGGTGGAGGCGCTTTGAGCTTGAGTCCACATAGCCAAAATACGAACCAGTACCCACCTTCCCGAATGATCGCACCATTTCTCAAGTTACTGGGAGGACGTGTTCTTTGACCTAGACGGTGAAAGCATTTCAAACAGATGTCTAAACATCTGACTTAAACAACTTTTCAAAATGCTTAAAGAACTATTTCTTTCTGAACTACCTAAATTGGACTTTTGTATTAAGCAAATCTGTCAGGGATAATTTTTTGACTATATTTCCTCTCAGTAGAATGTTTTTTTTTTTTATTTTTTTTTTTTAAGAATACCTGCTGCCTGACATAATGAGGGAGTAAATAGGAACATTTTATTGATAGATCAATGCTCACTAGATCAAAGCACCAATATATGACTCTCTGGATTAGGACGCCTGCCAAACACAGTAAAATTAATGCAAATAAAAACATCATAGAGTAGTGGCTAATAGAACGACCCATGGACACAGCATCCCAAACTTGAATTCAGGCGAATTTTTTGCTGTGCTTTTGAATTCTTAATTTGGTCTTGGCTCGCGTCCAGTGGCACGTTTCATGAAGGGAATCAAAATGAGTACGTTTCTCATTCAGGTGGCTCCAGCTTGGGCCAGTGGCGCAATGGATAACGCATCTGACTACGGATCAGAAGATTCCAGGCTCGACTCCTGGCTGGCTCTGCTCTTCTTGACCTCATCCAACCTTATGCACGATGGCACATTTTGACACACTGAGATCAAAGGGTCTGTTTTGATGGCTCCAAAATTGGGCCTCATCTGACACAGCCCTCAGTGAGCATATTTTGACATCCGTTTCCCATATGGTCTAGCTGTTAGGATTCCTGGTTTTCACCCAGGCGGCCCGGGTTCGACTCCCGGTTTGGGAAACCTTCTTCTTGCAAGATTCCGTGGCGGATATCACGCTTCATTCGAGACTATATCCCGGCATTGTAGCAGCCGTCACAACGGCGGAGGCGCTGTGAGCTTGAGTCCACTTAGCCAAAAAAACTAACCACCTTCCCAAATGGTCCTTCCATTTCAACCTCTCAATGTTTCTCCCCTCTGCCATCTCAGGGAGTTTTTCCTTGCCACAGTTGCCACCGGCTTGCTCATAAGGGACAAAGTTCTAATTATAAAGAACATTCTTATTCGTTCTTTCTCACCGCATTATCTGTGTTAAGCTGCCTTGAGACAATGTTCATGGGTAAAGGTGCTATACAATATAAATAAATTGAATTGAATTGAACCACTTCTCAGGTTACCAGGAGGACATGCATCAAGACTCTGTTCTGTTCTAGCACCTAGTCGGTGAAAGCATTCCAACGAGATGTCTGCACATGTTACTCAAGCAAACTTTTTAAAATGCTTAAATACCAATTTCTTTCTGAAATACCTAAATAAGACTTTTGCATTAAGAAAAATAGTCAGTGATAATATCTGACTAAATTTCCCCCCAACAGACTTTGTATGTTTTTTTTTTTTGAATACCGGGTGACTGATCTAATGGAGTAGTAAATAGAAAAATGTAATTGATAGATACATCAAAGCACCACTATATGACTCTCTGGATTAGGATGCCTGCCGAACACCGTAAAATTAATGCAAATATAAACATCGTAGAGTAGTGGCTAATAGAACGGCCTATGGACACAGCATCCCAAACTTGAATCCAGGTGAATTTTGTGCAGTGCTTTCGAATTCTAGGTTCGGAAGTGGCTCGCGACCAGTGGCGCGCCTCGTGATGAGCATAAAAGTGGACGAGTCGTTGCCGGAAGGAGTCTCTCATTCAGGCGACGTCAGCTTGGGCCAGTGGCGCAATGGATAACGCGTCTGACTACGGATCAGAAGATTCTAGGTTCGACTCCTGGCTGGCACGGTTCCTTTTGACCTGAGTCAACCCGATGCACAATGCCATTGATGAACTTACAGGGAGAGCAAAGTGGTGTGTTTCTACGGATCCAAAGTTGGCCCTCATCTGACACAGCACTTGGTATATGAATCATGGCATGCTTCTATCAATATGACACGCTTAGTTTGATCTTGACCGCGTTTTTTGCATCGCTCGTTAGTTGACTTTCACAAAGCTTAAATCTGTACACCATTGTGATGGATACCAGAAGGAAAGAAGAATGAGCCAAACGGCTCCCAGTGTGGCCCCTGCCCTCATCCGGTAGTTTAAATTCCAGGGCAAACATGCTTTTCCCCGCACCTGCTAGCGTCTACTGCCGTGATCGTATAGTGGTTAGTACTCTGCGTTGTGGCCGCAGCAACCCCGGTTCGAATCCGGGTCACGGCATGGCCTTTACACACTTTGCTTTTACTGGTCATGCCATTGCTTGAACTACTCTATTGCAAAAGTTGTTTGCTGTTCCGCTTAAAGCTGAAAAATGGTTTTGACGGTTGCCAGTGGGAAAACCAAATGATGCGGTGTTTTGTCACACCATGATTCCGCGTTGGATACCACGCTTCATCCGAGAGGATATCCCGGCGTTGTACCTGCCGTCACAACGGTGGAGGCGCTTTGAGCTTGAGTCCACATAGCCAAAATACGAACCAGTACCCACCTTCCCGAATGATCGCACCATTTCTCAAGTTACTGGGAGGACGTGTTCTTTGACCTAGACGGTGAAAGCATTTCAAACAGATGTCTAAACATCTGACTTAAACAACTTTTCAAAATGCTTAAAGAACTATTTCTTTCTGAACTACCTAAATTGGACTTTTGTATTAAGCAAATCTGTCAGGGATAATTTTTTGACTATATTTCCTCTCAGTAGAATGTTTTTTTTTTTTTTTTTTTTTTTTAAGAATACCTGCTGCCTGACATAATGAGGGAGTAAATTGGAACATTTTATTGATAGATCAATGCTCACTAGATCAAAGCACCAATATATGACTCTCTGGATTAGGACGCCTGCCAAACACAGTAAAATTAATGCAAATAAAAACATCATAGAGTAGTGGCTAATAGAACGACCCATGGACACAGCATCCCAAACTTGAATTCAGACGAATTTTTTGCTGTGCTTTTGAATTCTTAATTTGGTCTTGGCTCGCGTCCAGTGGCACGTTTCATGAAGGGAATCAAAACGAGTACGTTTCTCATTCAGTTGGGTCCAGCTTGGGCCAGTGGCGCAATGGATAACGCATCTGACTACGGATCAGAAGATTCCAGGTTCGACTCCTGGCTGGCTCTGCTCTTCTTGACCTCATCCAACCTTATGCACAATGGCACATTTTGACACACTGAGATCAAAGGGTCTGTTTTGATGGCTCCAAAATTGGGCCTCATCTGACACAGCCCTCAGTGAGCATATTTTGACATCCGTTTCCCATATGGTCTAGCGGTTAGGATTCCTGGTTTTCACCCAGGCGGCCCGGGTTCGACTCCCGGTTTGGGAAACCTTCTTCTTGCAAGATTCCGCGGCGGATATCACGCTTCATTCGAGACTATATCCCGGCATTGTAGCAGCCGTCACAACGGCGGAGGCGCTGTGAGCTTGAGTCCACGTAGCCAAAAAAACTAACCACCTTCCCAAATGGTCCTTCCATTCCAACCTCTCAATGTTTCTCCCCTCTGCCATCTCAGGGAGTTTTTCCTTGCCACAGTTGCCACCGGCTTGCTCATAAGGGACAAAGTTCTAATTATAAAGAACATTCTTATTCGTTCTTTCTCACCGCATTATCTGTGTTAAGCTGCCTTGAGACAATGTTCATGGGTAAAGGTGCTATACAATATAAATAAATTGAATTGAATTGAACCACTTCTCAGGTTACCAGGAGGACATGCATCAAGACTCTGTTCTGTTCTAGCACCTAGTCGGTGAAAGCATTCCAACGAGATGTCTGCACATGTTACTCAAGCAAACTTTTTAAAATGCTTAAATACCAATTTCTTTCTGAAATACCTAAATAAGACTTTTGCATTAAGAAAAATAGTCAGTGATAATATCTGACTAAATTTCCTCCCAACAGACTTTGTATGTTTTTTTTTTTTGAATACCGGGTGACTGATCTAATGGAGTAGTAAATAGAAAAATGTAATTGATAGATACATCAAAGCACCACTATATGACTCTCTGGATTAGGATGCCTGCCGAACACCGTAAAATGAATGCAAATATAAACATCGTAGAGTAGTGGCTAATAGAACGGCCTATGGACACAGCATCCCAAACTTGAATCCAGGTGAATTTTGTGCAGTGCTTTCGAATTCTAGGTTCGGAAGTGGCTCGCGACCAGTGGCGCGCCTCGTGATGAGCATAAAAGTGAACGAGTCGTTGCCGGAATGAGTCTCTCATTCAGGCGACGTCAGCTTGGGCCAGTGGCGCAATGGATAACGCGTCTGACTACGGATCAGAAGATTCTAGGTTCGACTCCTGGCTGGCTCGGTTTCTTTTGACCTGAGTCAACCCGATGCACAATGCCATTGATGAACTTACAGGGAGAGCAAAGTGGTGTGTTTCTACGGATCCAAAGTTGGCCCTCATCTGACACAGCACTTGGTATATGAATCATGGCATGCTTCTATCAATATGACACGCTTAGTTTGATCTTGACCGCGTTTTTTGCATCGCTCGTTAGTTGACTTTCACAAAGCTTAAATCTGTACACCATTGTGATGGATACCAGAAGGAAAGAAGAATGAGCCAAACGGCTCCCAGTGTGGCCCCTGCCCTCATCCGGTAGGTTAAATTCCAGGGCAAACATGCTTTTCCCCGCACCTGCTAGCGTCTACTGCCGTGATCGTATAGTGGTTAGTACTCTGCGTTGTGGCCGCAGCAACCCCGGTTCGAATCCGGGTCACGGCATGGCCTTTACACACTTTGCTTTTACTGGTCATGCCATTGCTTGAACTACTCTATTGCAAAAGTTGTTTGCTGTTCCGCTTAAAGCTGAAAAATGGTTTTGACGGTTGCCAGTGGGAAAACCAAATGATGCGGTGTTTTGTCACACCATGATTCCGCGTTGGATACCACGCTTCATCCGAGAGGATATCCCGGCGTTGTACCTGCCGTCACAACGGTGGAGGCGCTTTGAGCTTGAGTCCACATAGCCAAAATACGAACCAGTACCCACCTTCCCGAATGATCGCACCATTTCTCAAGTTACTGGGAGGACGTGTTCTTTGACCTAGACGGTGAAAGCATTTCAAACAGATGTCTAAACATCTGACTTAAACAACTTTTCAAAATGCTTAAAGAACTATTTCTTTCTGAACTACCTAAATTGGACTTTTGTATTAAGCAAATCTGTCAGGGATAATTTTTTGACTATATTTCCTCTCAGTAGAATGTTTTTTTTTTTAATTTTTTTTTTTAAGAATACCTGCTGCCTGACATAATGAGGGAGTAAATTGGAACATTTTATTGATAGATCAATGCTCACTAGATCAAAGCACCAATATATGACTCTCTGGATTAGGACGCCTGCCAAACACAGTAAAATTAATGCAAATAAAAACATCATAGAGTAGTGGCTAATAGAACGACCCATGGACACAGCATCCCAAACTTGAATTCAGACGAATTTTTTGCTGTGCTTTTGAATTCTTAATTTGGTCTTGGCTCGCGTCCAGTGGCACGTTTCATGAAGGGAATCAAAACGAGTACGTTTCTCATTCAGTTGGGTCCAGCTTGGGCCAGTGGCGCAATGGATAACGCATCTGACTACGGATCAGAAGATTCCAGGTTCGACTCCTGGCTGGCTCTGCTCTTCTTGACCTCATCCAACCTTATGCACAATGGCACATTTTGACACACTGAGATCAAAGGGTCTGTTTTGATGGCTCCAAAATTGGGCCTCATCTGACACAGCCCTCAGTGAGCATATTTTGACATCCGTTTCCCATATGGTCTAGCGTTTAGGATTCCTGGTTTTCGCCCAGGTGGCCCGGGTTCGACTCCCGGTTTGGGAAACCTTCTTCTTGCAAGATTCCGCGGCGGATATCACGCTTCATTCGAGACTATATCCCGGCATTGTAGCAGCCGTCACAACGGCGGAGGCGCTGTGAGCTTGAGTCCACGTAGCCAAAAAAACTAACCACCTTCCCAAATGGTCCTTCCATTTCAACCTCTCAATGTTTCTCCCCTCTGCCATCTCAGGGAGTTTTTCCTTGCCACAGTTGCCACCGGCTTGCTCATAAGGGACAAAGTTCTAATTATAAAGAACATTCTTATTCGTTCTTTCTCACCGCATTATCTGTGTTAAGCTGCCTTGAGACAATGTTCATGGGTAAAGGTGCTATACAATATAAATAAATTGAATTGAATTGAACCACTTCTCAGGTTACCAGGAGGACATGCATCAAGACTCTGTTCTGTTCTAGCACCTAGTCGGTGAAAGCATTCCAACGAGATGTCTGCACATGTTACTCAAGCAAACTTTTTAAAATGCTTAAATACCAATTTCTTTCTGAAATACCTAAATAAGACTTTTGCATTAAGAAAAATAGTCAGTGATAATATCTGACTAAATTTCCTCCCAACAGACTTTGTATGTTTTTTTTTTTTGAATACCGGGTGACTGATCTAATGGAGTAGTAAATAGAAAAATGTAATTGATAGATCCATCAAAGCACCACTATATGACTCTCTGGATTAGGATGCCTGCCGAACACCGTAAAATGAATGCAAATATAAACATCGTAAAGTAGTGGCTAATAGAACGGCCTAAGGACACAGCATCCCAAACTTGAATCCAGGTGAATTTTGTGCAGTGCTTTCGAATTCTAGGTTCGGAAGTGGCTCGCGACCAGTGGCGCGCCTCGTGATGAGCATAAAAGTGAACGAGCCATTTCCGGAATGAGTCTCTCATTCAGGCGACGTCAGCTTGGGCCGGTGGCGCAATGAATAACGCGTCTGACTACGGATCAGAAGATTCTAGGTTCGACTCCTGGCTGGCTCGGTTCCTTTTGACCTGAGTCAACCTGATGCACAATGCCATTGATGAACTTACAGGGAGAGCAAAGTGGTGTGTTTCTACGGATCCAAAGTTGGCCCTCATCTGACACAGCACTTGGTATATGAATCATGGCATGGTTCTATCAATATGACACGCCTAGTTTGATCTTGACCGCGTTTTTTGCATCGCTCGTTAGTTGACTTTCACAAAGCTTAAATCTGTACACCATTGTGATGGATACCAGAAGGAAAGAAGAATAAGCCAAACGGCTCCCCGTGTGGCCCCTGCCCTCATCCGGTAGGTTAAATTCCAGGGCAAACATGCTTTTCCCCGCACCTGCTAGCGTCTACTGCCGTGATCGTATAGTGGTTAGTACTCTGCGTTGTGGCAGCAGCAACCCCGGTTCGAATCCGGGTCACGGCATGGCCTTTACACACTTTGCTTTTACTGGTCATGCCATTGCTTGAACTACTCTATTGCAAAAGTTGTTTGCTGTTCCGCTTAAAGCTGAAAAATGGTTTTGACGGTTGCCAGTGGGAAAACCAAATGATGCGGTGTTTTGTCACACCATGATTCCGCGTTGGATACCACGCTTCATCCGAGAGGATATCCCGGCGTTGTACCTGCCATCACAACGGTGGAGGCGCTTTGAGCTTGAGTCCACATAGCCAAAATACGAACCAGTACCCACCTTCCCGAATGATCGCACCATTTCTCAAGTTACTGGGAGGACGTGTTCTTTAACCTAGACGGTGAAAGCATTTCAAACAGATGTCTAAACATCTGACTTAAACAACTTTTCAAAATGCTTAAAGAACTATTTCTTTCTGAACTACCTAAATTGGACTTTTGTATTAAGCAAATCTGTCAGGGATTATTTTTTGACTATATTTCCTCTCAGTAGAATGTTTTTTTTTTTTTTTTTTTTTTTTAAGAATACCTGCTGCCTGACATAATGAGGGAGTAAATAGGAACATTTTATTGATAGATCAATGCTCACTAGATCAAAGCACCAATATATGACTCTCTGGATTAGGACGCCTGCCAAACACAGTAAAATTAATGCAAATAAAAACATCATAGAGTAGTGGCTAATAGAACGACCCATGGACACAGCATCCCAAACTTGAATTCAGGCGAATTTTTTGCTGTGCTTTTGAATTCTTAATTTGGTCTTGGCTCGCGTCCAGTGGCACGTTTCATGAAGGGAATCAAAATGAGTACGTTTCTCATTCAGGTGGGTCCAGCTTGGGCCAGTGGCGCAATGGATAACGCATCTGACTACGGATCAGAAGATTCCAG
This sequence comes from Silurus aristotelis, assembly GCF_946808225.1. NCBI lineage: Eukaryota > Metazoa > Chordata > Actinopteri > Siluriformes > Siluridae > Silurus > Silurus aristotelis. The sequence continues at coordinate 24,394,788 of NC_139588.1, read as the reverse complement.
GTTCGACTCCTGGCTGGTTCTGCTCTTCTTGACCTCATCCAACCTTATGCACAATGGCACATTTTGACACACTGAGATCAAAGGGTCTGTTTTGATGGCTTCAAAATTGGGCCTCATCTGACACAGCCCTCAGTGAGCATATTTTGACATCCGTTTCCCATATGGTCTAGCGGTTAGGATTCCTGGTTTTCACCCAGGCGGCCCGTGTTCGACTCCCGGTTTGGGAAACCTTCTTCTTGCAAGATTCCGCGGCGGATATCACGCTTCATTCGAGACTATATCCCGGCATTGTAGCAGCCGTCACAACGGCGGAGGCGCTGTGAGCTTGAGTCCACGTAGCCAAAAAAACTAACCACCTTCCCAAATGGTCCTTCCATTTCAACCTCTCAATGTTTCTCCCCTCTGCCATCTCAGGGAGTTTTTCCTTGCCACAGTTGCCACCGGCTTGCTCATAAGGGACAAAGTTCTAATTATAAAGAACATTCTTATTCGTTCTTTCTCACCGCATTATCTGTGTTAAGCTGCCTTGAGACAATGTTCATGGGTAAAGGTGCTATACAATATAAATAAATTGAATTGAATTGAACCACTTCTCAGGTTACCAGGAGGACATGCATCAAGACTCTGTTCTGTTCTAGCACCTAGTCGGTGAAAGCATTCCAACGAGATGTCTGCACATGTTACTCAAGCAAACTTTTTAAAATGCTTAAATACCAATTTCTTTCTGAAATACCTAAATAAGACTTTTGCATTAAGAAAAATAGTCAGTGATAATATCTGACTAAATTTCCTCCCAACAGACTTTGTATGTTTTTTTTTTTTGAATACCGGGTGACTGATCTAATGGAGTAGTAAATAGAAAAATGTAATTGATAGATCCATCAAAGCACCACTATATGACTCTCTGGATTAGGATGCCTGCCGAACACCGTAAAATGAATGCAAATATAAACATCGTAGAGTAGTGGCTAATAGAACGGCCTATGGACACAGCATCCCAAACTTGAATCCAGGTGAATTTTGTGCAGTGCTTTCGAATTCTAGGTTCGGAAGTGGCTCGCGACCAGTGGCGCGCCTCGTGATGAGCATGAAAGCGGACGAGTCGTTGCCGGAATGAGTCTCTCATTCAGGCGACGTCAGCTTGGGCCAGTGGCGCAATGGATAACGCGTCTGACTACGGATCAGAAGATTCTAGGTTCGACTCCTGGCTGGCTCGGTTCCTTTTGACCTGAGTCAACCTGATGCACAATGCCATTGATGAACTTACAGGGAGAGCAAAGTGGTGTGTTTCTACGGATCCAAAGTTGGCCCTCATCTGACACAGCACTTGGTATATGAATCATGGCATGGTTCTATCAATATGACACGCCTAGTTTAATCTTGACCGCGTTTTTTGCATCGCTCGTTAGTTGACTTTCACAAAGCTTAAATCTGTACACCATTGTGATGGATACCAGAAGGAAAGAAGAATGAGCCAAACGGCTCCCAGTGTGGCCCCTGTCCTCATCCGGTAGTTTAAATTCCAGGGCAAACATGCTTTTCCCCGCACCTGCTAGCGTCTACTGCCGTGATCGTATAGTGGTTAGTACTCTGCGTTGTGGCCGCAGCAACCCCCGTTCGAATCCGGGTCACGGCATGGCCTTTACACACTTTGCTTTTACTGGTCATGCCATTGCTTGAACTACTCTATTGCAAAAGTTGTTTGCTGTTCCGCTTAAAGCTGAAAAATGGTTTTGACGGTTGCCAGTGGGAAAACCAAATGATGCGGTGTTTTGTCACACCATGATTCCGCGTTGGATACCACGCTTCATCCGAGAGGATATCCCGGCGTTGTACCTGCCGTCACAACGGTGGAGGCGCTTTGAGCTTGAGTCCACATAGCCAAAATACGAACCAGTACCCACCTTCCCGAATGATCGCACCATTTCTCAAGTTACTGGGAGGACGTGTTCTTTGACCTAGACGGTGAAAGCATTTCAAACAGATGTCTAAACATCTGACTTAAACAACTTTTCAAAATGCTTAAAGAACTATTTCTTTCTGAACTACCTAAATTGGACTTTTGTATTAAGCAAATCTGTCAGGGATTATTTTTTGACTATATTTCCTCTCAGTAGAATGTTTTTTTTTTTTTTTTTTTTTTTTAAGAATACCTGCTGCCTGACATAATGAGGGAGTAAATAGGAACATTTTATTGATAGATCAATGCTCACTAGATCAAAGCACCAATATATGACTCTCTGGATTAGGACGCCTGCCAAACACAGTAAAATTAATGCAAATAAAAACATCATAGAGTAGTGGCTAATAGAACGACCCATGGACACAGCATCCCAAACTTGAATTCAGGCGAATTTTTTGCTGTGCTTTTGAATTCTTAATTTGGTCTTGGCTCGCGTCCAGTGGCACGTTTCATGAAGGGAATCAAAATGAGTACGTTTCTCATTCAGGGGGGTCCAGCTTGGGCCAGTGGCGCAATGGATAACGCATCTGACTACGGATCAGAAGATTCCAGGTTCGACTCCTGGCTGGTTCTGCTCTTCTTGACCTCATCCAACCTTATGCACAATGGCACATTTTGACACACTGATATCAAAGGGTCTGTTTTGATGGCTTCAAAATTGGGCCTCATCTGACACAGCCCTCAGTGAGCATATTTTGACATCTGTTTCCCATATGGTCTAGCGGTTAGGATTCCTGGTTTTCACCCAGGCGGCCCGGGTTCGACTCCCGGTTTGGGAAACCTTCTTCTTGCAAGATTCCGCGGCGGATATCACGCTTCATTCGAGACTATATCCCGGCATTGTAGCAGCCGTCACAACGGCGGAGGCGCTGTGAGCTTGAGTCAACGTAGCCAAAAAAACTAACCACCTTCCCAAATGGTCCTTCCATTTCAACCTATCAATGTTTCTCCCATCTGCCATCTCAGGGAGTTTTTCCTTGCCACAGTTGCCACCGGCTTGCTCATAAGGGACAAAGTTCTAATTATAAAGAACATTCTTATTCGTTCTTTCTCACCGCATTATCTGTGTTAAGCTGCCTTGAGACAATGTTCATGGGTAAAGGTGCTATACAATATAAATAAATTGAATTGAATTGAACCACTTCTCAGGTTACCAGGAGGACATGCATCAAGACTCTGTTCTGTTCTAGCACCTAGTCGGTGAAAGCATTCCAACGAGATGTCTGCACATGTTACTCAAGCAAACTTTTTAAAATGCTTAAATACCAATTTCTTTCTGAAATACCTAAATAAGACTTTTGCATTAAGAAAAATAGTCAGTGATAATATCTGACTAAATTTCCTCCCAACAGACTTTGTATGTTGTTTTTTTTTTAATACCGGGTGACTGATCTAATGGAGTAGTAAATAGAAAAATGTAATTGATAGATACATCAAAGCACCACTATATGACTCTCTGGATTAGGATGCCTGCCGAACACCGTAAAATGAATGCAAATATAAACATCGTAGAGTAGTGGCTAATAGAACGGCCTATGGACACAGCATCCCAAACTTGAATCCAGGTGAATTTTGTGCAGTGCTTTCGAATTCTAGGTTCGGAAGTGGCTCGCGACCAGTGGCGCGCCTCGTGATGAGCATAAAAGTGGACGAGTCGTTGCCGGAATGAGTCTCTCATTCAGGCGACGTCAGCTTGGGCCAGTGGCGCAATGGATAACGCGTCTGACTACGGATCAGAAGATTCTAGGTTCGACTCCTGGCTGGCTCGGTTCCTTTTGACCTGAGTCAACCTGATGCACAATGCCATTGATGAACTTACAGGGAGAGCAAAGTGGTGTGTTTCTACGGATCCAAAGTTGGCCCTCATCTGACACAGCACTTGGTATATGAATCATGGCATGGTTCTATCAATATGACACGCCTAGTTTGATCTTGACCGCGTTTTTTGCATCGCTCGTTAGTTGACTTTCACAAAGCTTAAATCTGTACACCATTGTGATGGATACCAGAAGGAAAGAAGAATGAGCCAAACGGCTCCCAGTGTGGCCCCTGTCCTCATCCGGTAGTTTAAATTCCAGGGCAAACATGCTTTTCCCCGCACCTGCTAGCGTCTACTGCCGTGATCGTATAGTGGTTAGTACTCTGCGTTGTGGCCGCAGCAACCCCCGTTCGAATCCGGGTCACGGCATGGCCTTTACACACTTTGCTTTTACTGGTCATGCCATTGCTTGAACTACTCTATTGCAAAAGTTGTTTGCTGTTCCGCTTAAAGCTGAAAAATGGTTTTGACGGTTGCCAGTGGGAAAACCAAATGATGCGGTGTTTTGTCACACCATGATTCCGCGTTGGATACCACGCTTCATCCGAGAGGATATCCCGGCGTTGTACCTGCCGTCACAACGGTGGAGGCGCTTTGAGCTTGAGTCCACATAGCCAAAATACGAACCAGTACCCACCTTCCCGAATGATCGCACCATTTCTCAAGTTACTGGGAGGACGTGTTCTTTGACCTAGACGGTGAAAGCATTTCAAACAGATGTCTAAACATCTGACTTAAACAACTTTTCAAAATGCTTAAAGAACTATTTCTTTCTGAACTACCTAAATTGGACTTTTGTATTAAGCAAATCTGTCAGGGATTATTTTTTGACTATATTTCCTCTCAGTAGAATGTTTTTTTTTTTTTGTTTTTTTTTTAAGAATACCTGCTGCCTGACATAATGAGGGAGTAAATAGGAACATTTTATTGATAGATCAATGCTCACTAGATCAAAGCACCAATATATGACTCTCTGGATTAGGACGCCTGCCAAACACAGTAAAATTAATGCAAATAAAAACATCATAGAGTAGTGGCTAATAGAACGACCCATGGACACAGCATCCCAAACTTGAATTCAGGCGAATTTTTTGCTGTGCTTTTGAATTCTTAATTTGGTCTTGGCTCGCGTCCAGTGGCACGTTTCATGAAGGGAATCAAAATGAGTACGTTTCTCATTCAGGGGGGTCCAGCTTGGGCCAGTGGCGCAATGGATAACGCATCTGACTACGGATCAGAAGATTCCAGGTTCGACTCCTGGCTGGTTCTGCTCTTCTTGACCTCATCCAACCTTATGCACAATGGCACATTTTGACACACTGATATCAAAGGGTCTGTTTTGATGGCTTCAAAATTGGGCCTCATCTGACACAGCCCTCAGTGAGCATATTTTGACATCCGTTTCCCATATGGTCTAGCGGTTAGGATTCCTGGTTTTCACCCAGGCGGCCCGGGTTCGACTCCCGGTTTGGGAAACCTTCTTCTTGCAAGATTCCGCGGCGGATATCACGCTTCATTCGAGACTATATCCCGGCATTGTAGCAGCCGTCACAACGGCGGAGGCGCTGTGAGCTTGAGTCCACGTAGCCAAAAAAACTAACCACCTTCCCAAATGGTCCTTCCATTTCAACCTCTCAATGTTTCTCCCCTCTGCCATCTCAGGGAGTTTTTCCTTGCCACAGTTGCCACCGGCTTGCTCATAAGGGACAAAGTTCTAATTATAAAGAACATTCTTATTCGTTCTTTCTCACCGCATTATCTGTGTTAAGCTGCCTTGAGACAATGTTCATGGGTAAAGGTGCTATACAATATAAATAAATTGAATTGAATTGAACCACTTCTCAGGTTACCAGGAGGACATGCATCAAGACTCTGTTCTGTTCTAGCACCTAGTCGGTGAAAGCATTCCAACGAGATGTCTGCACATGTTACTCAAGCAAACTTTTTAAAATGCTTAAATACCAATTTCTTTCTGAAATACCTAAATAAGACTTTTGCATTAAGAAAAATAGTCAGTGATAATATCTGACTAAATTTCCTCCCAACAGACTTTGTATGTTTTTTTTTTTTGAATACCGGGTGACTGATCTAATGGAGTAGTAAATAGAAAAATGTAATTGATAGATCCATCAAAGCACCACTATATGACTCTCTGGATTAGGATGCCTGCCGAACACCGTAAAATGAATGCAAATATAAACATCGTAGAGTAGTGGCTAATAGAACGGCCTATGGACACAGCATCCCAAACTTGAATCCAGGTGAATTTTGTGCAGTGCTTTCGAATTCTAGGTTCGGAAGTGGCTCGCGACCAGTGGCGCGCCTCGTGATGAGCATGAAAGCGGACGAGTCGTTGCCGGAATGAGTCTCTCATTCAGGCGACGTCAGCTTGGGCCAGTGGCGCAATGGATAACGCGTCTGACTACGGATCAGAAGATTCTAGGTTCGACTCCTGGCTGGCTCGGTTCCTTTTGACCTGAGTCAACCTGATGCACAATGCCATTGATGAACTTACAGGGAGAGCAAAGTGGTGTGTTTCTACGGATCCAAAGTTGGCCCTCATCTGACACAGCACTTGGTATATGAATCATGGCATGGTTCTATCAATATGACACGCCTAGTTTGATCTTGACCGCGTTTTTTGCATCGCTCGTTAGTTGACTTTCACAAAGCTTAAATCTGTACACCATTGTGATGGATACCAGAAGGAAAGAAGAATGAGCCAAACGGCTCCCAGTGTGGCCCCTGTCCTCATCCGGTAGTTTAAATTCCAGGGCAAACATGCTTTTCCCCGCACCTGCTAGCGTCTACTGCCGTGATCGTATAGTGGTTAGTACTCTGCGTTGTGGCCGCAGCAACCCCCGTTCGAATCCGGGTCACGGCATGGCCTTTACACACTTTGCTTTTACTGGTCATGCCATTGCTTGAACTACTCTATTGCAAAAGTTGTTTGCTGTTCCGCTTAAAGCTGAAAAATGGTTTTGACGGTTGCCAGTGGGAAAACCAAATGATGCGGTGTTTTGTCACACCATGATTCCGCGTTGGATACCACGCTTCATCCGAGAGGATATCCCGGCGTTGTACCTGCCGTCACAACGGTGGAGGCGCTTTGAGCTTGAGTCCACATAGCCAAAATACGAACCAGTACCCACCTTCCCGAATGATCGCACCATTTCTCAAGTTACTGGGAGGACGTGTTCTTTGACCTAGACGGTGAAAGCATTTCAAACAGATGTCTAAACATCTGACTTAAACAACTTTTCAAAATGCTTAAAGAACTATTTCTTTCTGAACTACCTAAATTGGACTTTTGTATTAAGCAAATCTGTCAGGGATTATTTTTTGACTATATTTCCTCTCAGTAGAATGTTTTTTTTTTTTTGTTTTTTTTTTAAGAATACCTGCTGCCTGACATAATGAGGGAGTAAATAGGAACATTTTATTGATAGATCAATGCTCACTAGATCAAAGCACCAAAATATGACTCTCTGGATTAGGACGCCTGCCAAACACAGTAAAATTAATGCAAATAAAAACATCATAGAGTAGTGGCTAATAGAACGACCCATGGACACAGCATCCCAAACTTGAATTCAGGCGAATTTTTTGCTGTGCTTTTGAATTCTTAATTTGGTCTTGGCTCGCGTCCAGTGGCACGTTTCATGAAGGGAATCAAAATGAGTACGTTTCTCATTCAGGGGGGTCCAGCTTGGGCCAGTGGCGCAATGGATAACGCATCTGACTACGGATCAGAAGATTCCAGGTTCGACTCCTGGCTGGTTCTGCTCTTCTTGACCTCATCCAACCTTATGCACAATGGCACATTTTGACACACTGATATCAAAGGGTCTGTTTTGATGGCTTCAAAATTGGGCCTCATCTGACACAGCCCTCAGTGAGCATATTTTGACATCCGTTTCCCATATGGTCTAGCGGTTAGGATTCCTGGTTTTCACCCAGGCGGCCCGGGTTCGACTCCCGGTTTGGGAAACCTTCTTCTTGCAAGATTCCGCGGCGGATATCACGCTTCATTCGAGACTATATCCCGGCATTGTAGCAGCCGTCACAACGGCGGAGGCGCTGTGAGCTTGAGTCAACGTAGCCAAAAAAACTAACCACCTTCCCAAATGGTCCTTCCATTTCAACCTATCAATGTTTCTCCCATCTGCCATCTCAGGGAGTTTTTCCTTGCCACAGTTGCAACCGGCTTGCTCATAAGGGACAAAGTTCTAATTATAAAGAACATTCTTATTCGTTCTTTCTCACCGCATTATCTGTGTTAAGCTGCCTTGAGACAATGTTCATGGGTAAAGGTGCTATACAATATAAATAAATTGAATTGAATTGAACCACTTCTCAGGTTACCAGGAGGACATGCATCAAGACTCTGTTCTGTTCTAGCACCTAGTCGGTGAAAGCATTCCAACGAGATGTCTGCACATGTTACTCAAGCAAACTTTTTAAAATGCTTAAATACCAATTTCTTTCTGAAATACCTAAATAAGACTTTTGCATTAAGAAAAATAGTCAGTGATAATATCTGACTAAATTTCCTCCCAACAGACTTTGTATGTTTTTTTTTTTTGAATACCGGGTGACTGATCTAATGGAGTAGTAAATAGAAAAATGTAATTGATAGATCCATCAAAGCACCACTATATGACTCTCTGGATTAGGATGCCTGCCGAACACCGTAAAATGAATGCAAATATAAACATCGTAGAGTAGTGGCTAATAGAACGGCCTATGGACACAGCATCCCAAACTTGGATCCAGGTGAATTTTGTGCAGTGCTTTCGAATTCTAGGTTCGGAAGTGGCTCGCGACCAGTGGCGCGCCTCGTGATGAGCATAAAAGCGGACGAGTCGTTGCCGGAATGAGTCTCTCATTCAGGCGACGTCAGCTTGGGCCAGTGGCGCAATGGATAACGCGTCTGACTACGGATCAGAAGATTCTAGGTTCGACTCCTGGCTGGCTCGGTTCCTTTTGACCTGAGTCAACCTGATGCACAATGCCATTGATGAACTTACAGGGAGAGCAAAGTGGTGTGTTTCTACGGATCCAAAGTTGGCCCTCATCTGACACAGCACTTGGTATATGAATCATGGCATGGTTCTATCAATATGACACGCCTAGTTTGATCTTGACCGCGTTTTTTGCATCGCTCGTTAGTTGACTTTCACAAAGCTTAAATCTGTACACCATTGTGATGGATACCAGAAGGAAAGAAGAATGAGCCAAACGGCTCCCAGTGTGGCCCCTGCCCTCATCCGGTAGTTTAAATTCCAGGACAAACATGCTTTTCCCCACACCTGCTAGCGTCTACTGCCGTGATCGTATAGTGGTTAGTACTCTGCGTTGTGGCCGCAGCAACCCCGGTTCGAATCCGGGGCATGGCCTTTACACACTTTGCTTTTACTGGTCATGCCATTGCTTGAACTACTCTATTGCAAAAGTTGTTTGCTGTTCCGCTTAAAGCTGAAAAATGGTTTTGACGGTTGCCAGTGGGAAAACCAAATGATGCGGTGTTTTGTCACACCATGATTCCGCGTTGGATACCACGCTTCATCCGAGAGGATATCCCGGCGTTGTACCTGCCGTCACAACGGTGGAGGCGCTTTGAGCTTGAGTCCACATAGCCAAAATACGAACCAGTACCCACCTTCCCGAATGATCGCACCATTTCTCAAGTTACTGGGAGGACGTGTTCTTTGACCTAGACGGTGAAAGCATTTCAAACAGATGTCTAAACATCTGACTTAAACAACTTTTCAAAATGCTTAAAGAACTATTTCTTTCTGAACTACCTAAATTGGACTTTTGTATTAAGCAAATCTGTCAGGGATTATTTTTTGACTATATTTCCTCTCAGTAGAATGTTTTTTTTTTTTTGTTGTTTTTTTTTAAGAATACCTGCTGCCTGACATAATGAGGGAGTAAATAGGAACATTTTATTGATAGATCAATGCTCACTAGATCAAAGCACCAATATATGACTCTCTGGATTAGGACGCCTGCCAAACACAGTAAAATTAATGCAAATAAAAACATCATAGAGTAGTGGCTAATAGAACGACCCATGGACACAGCATCCCAAACTTGAATTCAGGCGAATTTTTTGCTGTGCTTTTGAATTCTTAATTTGGTCTTGGCTCGCGTCCAGTGGCACGTTTCATGAAGGGAATCAAAATGAGTACGTTTCTCATTCAGGTGGCTCCAGCTTGGGCCAGTGGCACAATGGATAACGCATCTGACTACGGATCAGAAGATTCCAGATTCGACTCCTGGCTGGCTCTGCTCTTCTTGACCTCATCCAACCTTATGCACAATGGCACATTTTGACACACTGAGATCAAAGGGTCTGTTTTGATGGCTCCAAAATTGGGCCTCATCTGACACAGCCCTCAGTGAGCATAGTTTGACATCCGTTTCCCATATGGTCTAGCGGTTAGGATTCCTGGTTTTCACCCAGGCGGCCCGGGTTCGACTCCCGGTTTGGGAAACCTTCTTCTTGCAAGATTCCGCGGCGGATATCACGCTTCATTCGAGACTATATCCCGGCATTGTAGCAGCCGTCACAACGGCGGAGGCGCTGTGAGCTTGAGTCCACGTAGCCAAAAAAACTAACCACCTTCCCAAATGGTCCTTCCATTTCAACCTCTCAATGTTTCTCCCCTCTGCCATCTCAGGGAGTTTTTCCTTGCCACAGTTGCCACCGGCTTGCTCATAAGGGACAAAGTTCTAATTATAAAGAACATTCTTATTCGTTCTTTCTCACCGCATTATCTGTGTTAAGCTGCCTTGAGACAATGTTCATGGGTAAAGGTGCTATACAATATAAATAAATTGAATTGAATTGAACCACTTCTCAGGTTACCAGGAGGACATGCATCAAGACTCTGTTCTGTTCTAGCACCTAGTCGGTGAAAGCATTCCAACGAGATGTCTGCACATGTTACTCAAGCAAACTTTTTAAAATGCTTAAATACCAATTTCTTTCTGAAATACCTAAATAAGACTTTTGCATTAAGAAAAATAGTCAGTGATAATATCTGACTAAATTTCCTCCCAACAGACTTTGTATGTTTTTTTTTTTTGAATACCGGGTGACTGATCTAATGGAGTAGTAAATAGAAAAATGTAATTGATAGATACATCAAAGCACCACTATATGACTCTCTGGATTAGGATGCCTGCCGAACACCGTAAAATGAATGCAAATATAAACATCGTAGAGTAGTGGCTAATAGAACGGCCTATGGACACAGCATCCCAAACTTGAATCCAGGTGAATTTTGTGCAGTGCTTTCGAATTCTAGGTTCGGAAGTGGCTCGCGACCAGTGGCGCGCCTCGTGATGAGCATAAAAGCGAACGAGTCGTTGCCGGAATGAGTCTCTCATTCAGGCGACGTCAGCTTGGGCCGGTGGCGCAATGGATAACGCGTCTGACTACGGATCAGAAGATTCTAGGTTCGACTCCTGGCTGGCTCGGTTCCTTTTGACCTGAGTCAACCTGATGCACAATGCCATTGATGAACTTACAGGGAGAGCAAAGTGGTGTGTTTCTACGGATCCAAAGTTGGCCCTCATCTGACACAGCACTTGGTATATGAATCATGGCATGGTTCTATCAATATGACACGCTTAGTTTGATCTTGACCGCGTTTTTTGCATCGCTCGTTAGTTGACTTTCACAAAGCTTAAATCTGTAAACCATTGTGATGGATACCAGAAGGAAAGAAGAATGAGCCAAACGGCTCCCAGTGTGGCCCCTGCCCTCATCCGGTAGTTTAAATTCCAGGGCAAACATGCTTTTCCCCGCACCTGCTAGCGTCTACTGCCGTGATCGTATAGTGGTTAGTACTCTGCGTTGTGGCCGCAGCAACCCGGTTCGAATCCGGGTCACGGCATGGCCTTTACACACTTTGCTTTTACTGGTCATGCCATTGCTTGAACTACTCTATTGCAAAAGTTGTTTGCTGTTCCGCTTAAAGCTGAAAAATGGTTTTGACGGTTGCCAGTGGGAAAACCAAATGATGCGGTGTTTTGTCACACCATGATTCCGCGTTGGATACCACGCTTCATCCGAGAGGATATCCCGGCGTTGTACCTGCCGTCACAACGGTGGAGGCGCTTTGAGCTTGAGTCCACGTAGCCAAAATACGAACCAGTACCCACCTTCCCGAATGATCGCACCATTTCTCAAGTTACTGGGAGGACGTGTTCTTTGACCTAGAGGGTGAAAGCATTTCAAACAGATGTCTAAACATCTGACTTAAACAACTTTTCAAAATGCTTAAAGAACTATTTCTTTCTGAACTACCTAAATTGGACTTTTGTATTAAGCAAATCTGTCAGGGATTATTTTTTGACTATATTTCCTCTCAGTAGAATGTTTTTTTTTTTGTTTTTTTTTTTTTTAAGAATACCTGCTGCCTGACATAATGAGGGAGTAAATAGGAACATTTTATTGATAAATCAATGCTCACTAGATCAAAGCACCAATATATGACTCTCTGGATTAGGACGCCTGCCAAACACAGTAAAATTAATGCAAATAAAAACATCATAGAGTAGTGGCTAATAGAACGACCCATGGACACAGCATCCCAAACTTGAATTCAGGCGAATTTTTTGCTGTGCTTTTGAATTCTTAATTTGGTCTTGGCTCGCGTCCAGTGGCACGTTTCATGAAGGGAATCAAAATGAGTACGTTTCTCATTCAGGTGGCTCCAGCTTGGGCCAGTGGCACAATGGATAACGCATCTGACTACGGATCAGAAGATTCCAAATTCGACTCCTGGCTGGCTCTGCTCTTCTTGACCTCATCCAACCTTATGCACAATGGCACATTTTGACACACTGAGATCAAAGGGTCTGTTTTGATGGCTCCAAAATTGGGCCTCATCTGACACAGCCCTCAGTGAGCATAGTTTGACATCCGTTTCCCATATGGTCTAGCGGTTAGGATTCCTGGTTTTCACCCAGGCGGCCCGGGTTCGACTCCCGGTTTGGGAAAACTTCTTCTTGCAAGATTCCGCGGCGGATATCACGCTTCATTCGAGACTATATCCCGGCATTGTAGCAGCCGTCACAACGGCGGAGGCGCTGTGTGCTTGAGTCCACGTAGCCAAAAAAACTAACCACCTTCCCAAATGGTCCTTCCATTTCAACCTCTCAATGTTTCTCCCCTCTGCCATCTCAGGGAGTTTTTCCTTGCCACAGTTGCCACCGGCTTGCTCATAAGGGACAAAGTTCTAATTATAAAGAACATTCTTATTCGTTCTTTCTCACCGCATTATCTGTGTTAAGCTGCCTTGAGACAATGTTCATGGGTAAAGGTGCTATACAATATAAATAAATTGAATTGAATTGAACCACTTCTCAGGTTACCAGGAGGACATGCATCAAGACTCTGTTCTGTTCTAGCACCTAGTCGGTGAAAGCATTCCAACGAGATGTCTGCACATGTTACTCAAGCAAACTTTTTAAAATGCTTAAATACCAATTTCTTTCTGAAATACCTAAATAAGACTTTTGCATTAAGAAAAATAGTCAGTGATAATATCTGACTAAATTTCCTCCCAACAGACTTTGTATGTTTTTTTTTTTTGAATACCGGGTGACTGATCTAATGGAGTAGTAAATAGAAAAATGTAATTGATAGATACATCAAAGCACCACTATATGACTCTCTGGATTAGGATGCCTGCCGAACACCGTAAAATGAATGCAAATATAAACATCGTAGAGTAGTGGCTAATAGAACGGCCTATGGACACAGCATCCCAAACTTGAATCCAGGTGAATTTTGTGCAGTGCTTTCGAATTCTAGGTTCGGAAGTGGCTCGCGACCAGTGGCGCGCCTCGTGATGAGCATAAAAGCGAACGAGTCGTTGCCGGAATGAGTCTCTCATTCAGGCGACGTCAGCTTGGGCCGGTGGCGCAATGGATAACGCGTCTGACTACGGATCAGAAGATTCTAGGTTCGACTCCTGGCTGGCTCGGTTCCTTTTGACCTGAGTCAACCTGATGCACAATGCCATTGATGAACTTACAGGGAGAGCAAAGTGGTGTGTTTCTACGGATCCAAAGTTGGCCCTCATCTGACACAGCACTTGGTATATGAATCATGGCATGGTTCTATCAATATGACACGCTTAGTTTGATCTTGACCGCGTTTTTTGCATCGCTCGTTAGTTGACTTTCTCAAAGCTTAAATCTGTAAACCATTGTGATGGATACCAGAAGGAAAGAAGAATGAGCCAAACGGCTCCCAGTGTGGCCCCTGCCCTCATCCGGTAGTTTAAATTCCAGGGCAAACATGCTTTTCCCCGCACCTGCTAGCGTCTACTGCCGTGATCGTATAGTGGTTAGTACTCTGCGTTGTGGCCGCAGCAACCCGGTTCGAATCCGGGTCACGGCATGGCCTTTACACACTTTGCTTTTACTGGTCATGCCATTGCTTGAACTACTCTATTGCAAAAGTTGTTTGCTGTTCCGCTTAAAGCTGAAAAATGGTTTTGACGGTTGCCAGTGGGAAAACCAAATGATGCGGTGTTTTGTCACACCATGATTCCGCGTTGGATACCACGCTTCATCCGAAAGGATATCCCGGCGTTGTACCTGCCGTCACAACGGTGGAGGCGCTTTGAGCTTGAGTCCACATAGCCAAAATACGAACCAGTACCCACCTTCCCGAATGATCGCACCATTTCTCAAGTTACTGGGAGGACGTGTTCTTTGACCTAGACGGTGAAAGCATTTCAAACAGATGTCTAAACATCTGACTTAAACAACTTTTCAAAATGCTTAAAGAACTATTTCTTTCTGAACTACCTAAATTGGACTTTTGTATTAAGCAAATCTGTCAGGGATAATTTTTTGACTATATTTCCTCTCAGTAGAATGTTTTTTTTTTTAATTTTTTTTTTTAAGAATACCTGCTGCCTGACATAATGAGGGAGTAAATAGGAACATTTTATTGATAAATCAATGCTCACTAGATCAAAGCACCAATATATGACTCTCTGGATTAGGACGCCTGCCAAACACAGTAAAATTAATGCAAATAAAAACATCATAGAGTAGTGGCTAATAGAACGACCCATGGACACAGCATCCCAAACTTGAATTCAGGCGAATTTTTTGCTGTGCTTTTGAATTCTTAATTTGGTCCTGGCTCGCGTCCAGTGGCACGTTTCATGAAGGGAATCAAAATGAGTACGTTTCTCATTCAGGTGGCTCCAGCTTGGGCCAGTGGCGCAATGGATAACGCATCTGACTACAGATCAGAAGATTCCAGGTTCGACTCCTGGCTGGCTCTGCTCTTCTTGACCTCATCCAACCTTATGCACAATGGCACATTTTGACACACTGAGATCAAAGGGTCTGTTTTGATGGCTCCAAAATTGGGCCTCATCTGACACAGCCCTCAGTGAGCATATTTTGACATCCGTTTCCCATATGGTCTAGCGGTTAGGATTCCTGGTTTTCACCCAGGCGGCCTGGGTTCGACTCCCGGTTTGGGAAACCTTCTTCTTGCAAGATTCCGCGGCGGATATCACGCTTCATTCGAGACTATATCCCGGCATTGTAGCAGCCGTCACAACGGCGGAGGCGCTGTGAGCTTGAGTCCACGTAGCCAAAAAAACTAACCACCTTCCCAAATGGTCCTTCCATTTCAACCTCTCAATGTTTCTCCCCTCTGCCATCTCAGGGAGTTTTTCCTTGCCACAGTTGCCACCGGCTTGCTCATAAGGGACAAAGTTCTAATTATAAAGAACATTCTTATTCGTTCTTTCTCACCGCATTATCTGTGTTAAGCTGCCTTGAGACAATGTTCATGGGTAAAGGTGCTATACAATATAAATAAATTGAATTGAATTGAACCACTTCTCAGGTTACCAGGAGGACATGCATCAAGACTCTGTTCTGTTCTAGCACCTAGTCGGTGAAAGCATTCCAACGAGATGTCTGCACATGTTACTCAAGCAAACTTTTTAAAATGCTTAAATACCAATTTCTTTCTGAAATACCTAAATAAGACTTTTGCATTAAGAAAAATAGTCAGTGATAATATCTGACTAAACTTCCTCCCAACAGACTTTGTATGTTTTTTTTTTTTTAATACCGGGTGACTGATCTAATGGAGTAGTAAATAGAAAAATGTAATTGATAGATACATCAAAGCACCACTATATGACTCTCTGGATTAGGATGCCTGCCGAACACCGTAAAATGAATGCAAATATAAACATCGTAGAGTAGTGGCTAATAGAACGGCCTATGGACACAGCATCCCAAACTTGAATCCAGGTGAATTTTGTGCAGTGCTTTCGAATTCTAGGTTCGGAAGTGGCTCGCGACCAGTGGCGCGCCTCGTGATGAGCATAAAAGCGAACGAGTCGTTGCCGGAATGAGTCTCTCATTCAGGCGACGTCAGCTTGGGCCAGTGGCGCAATGGATAACGCGTCTGACTACGGATCAGAAGATTCTAGGTTCGACTCCTGGCTGGCTCGGTTCCTTTTGACCTGAGTCAACCCGATGCACAATGCCATTGATGAACTTACAGGGAGAGCAAAGTGGTGTGTTTCTACGGATCCAAAGTTGGCCCTCATCTGACACAGCACTTGGTATATGAATCATGGCATGGTTCTATCAATATGACACGCTTAGTTTGATCTTGACCGCGTTTTTTGCATCGCTCGTTAGTTGACTTTCACAAAGCTTAAATCTGTAAACCATTGTGATGGATACCAGAAGGAAAGAAGAATGAGCCAAACGGCTCCCAGTGTGGCCCCTGCCCTCATCCGGTAGTTTAAATTCCAGGGCAAACATGCTTTTCCCCGCACCTGCGAGCGTCTACTGCCGTGATCGTATAGTGGTTAGTACTCTGCGTTGTGGCCGCAGCAACCCCGGTTCGAATCCGGGTCACGGCATGGCCTTTACACACTTTGCTTTTACTGGTCATGCCATTGCTTGAACTACTCTATTGCAAAAGTTGTTTGCTGTTCCGCTTAAAGCTGAAAAATGGTTTTGACAGTTGCCAGTGGGAAAACCAAATGATGCGGTGTTTTGTCACACCATGATTCCGCGTTGGATACCACGCTTCATCCGAGAGGATATCCCGGCGTTGTACCTGCCGTCACAACGGTGGAGGCGCTTTGAGCTTGAGTCCACATAGCCAAAATACGAACCAGTACCCACCTTCCCGAATGATCGCACCATTTCTCAAGTTACTGGGAGGACGTGTTCTTTGACCTAGACGGTGAAAGCATTTCAAACAGATGTCTAAACATCTGACTTAAACAACTTTTCAAAATGCTTAAAGAACTATTTCTTTCTGAACTACCTAAATTGGACTTTTGTATTAAGCAAATCTGTCAGGGATAATTTTTTGACTATATTTCCTCTCAGTAGAATGTTTTTTTTTTTTATTTTTTTTTTTAAGAATACCTGCTGCCTGACATAATGAGGGAGTAAATAGGAACATTTTATTGATAGATCAATGCTCACTAGATCAAAGCACCAATATATGACTCTCTGGATTAGGACGCCTGCCAAACACAGTAAAATTAATGCAAATAAAAACATCATAGAGTAGTGGCTAATAGAACGACCCATGGACACAGCATCCCAAACTTGAATTCAGGCGAATTTTTTGCTGTGCTTTTGAATTCTTAATTTGGTCTTGGCTCGCGTCCAGTGGCACGTTTAATGAAGGGAATCAAAATGAGTACGTTTCTCATTCAGGTGGCTCCAGCTTGGGCCAGTGGCGCAATGGATAACGCATCTGACTACGGATCAGAAGATTCCAGGCTCGACTCCTGGCTGGCTCTGCTCTTCTTGACCTTATGCACAATGGCACATTTTGACACACTGAGATCAAAGGGTCTGTTTTGATGGCTCCAAAATTGGGACTCATCTGACACAGCCCTCAGTGAGCACATTTTGACATTCGTTTCCCATATGGTCTAGCGGTTAGGATTCCTGGTTTTCACCCAGGCGGCCCGGGTTCGACTCCCGGTTTGGGAAACCTTCTTCTTGCAAGATTCCGCGGCGGATATCACGCTTCATTCGAGACTATATCCCGGCATTGTAGCAGCCGTCACAACGGCGGAGGCGCTGTGAGCTTGAGTCCACGTAGCCAAAAAAACTAACCACCTTCCCAAATGGTCCTTCCATTTCAACCTCTCAATGTTTCTCCCCTCTGCCATCTCAGGGAGTTTTTCCTTGCCACAGTTGCCACCGGCTTGCTCATAAGGGACAAAGTTCTAATTATAAAGAACATTCTTATTCGTTCTTTCTCACCGCATTATCTGTGTTAAGCTGCCTTGAGACAATGTTCATGGGTAAAGGTGCTATACAATATAAATAAATTGAATTGAATTGAACCACTTCTCAGGTTACCAGGAGGACATGCATCAAGACTCTGTTCTGTTCTAGCACCTAGTCGGTGAAAGCATTCCAACGAGATGTCTGCACATGTTACTCAAGCAAACTTTTTAAAATGCTTAAATACCAATTTCTTTCTGAAATACCTAAATAAGACTTTTGCATTAAGAAAAATAGTCAGTGATAATATCTGACTAAATTTCCTCCCAACAGACTTTGTATGTTTTTTTTTTTTTAATACCGGGTGACTGATCTAATGGAGTAGTAAATAGAAAAATGTAATTGATAGATACATCAAAGCACCACTATATGACTCTCTGGATTAGGATGCCTGCCGAACACCGTAAAATGAATGCAAATATAAACATCGTAGAGTAGTGGCTAATAGAACGGCCTATGGACACAGCATCCCAAACTTGAATCCAGGTGAATTTTGTGCAGTGCTTTCGAATTCTAGGTTCGGAAGTGGCTCGCGACCAGTGGCGCGCCTCGTGATGAGCATAAAAGTGGACGAGTCGTTGCCGGAATGAGTCTCTCATTCAGGCGACGTCAGCTTGGGCCAGTGGCGCAATGGATAACGCGTCTGACTACGGATCAGAGGATTCTAGGTTCGACGCCTGGCTGGCTCGGTTCCTTTTGACCTGAGTCAACCCGATGCACAATGCCATTGATGAACTTACAGTGAGAGCAAAGTGGTGTGTTTCTACGGATCCAAAGTTGGCCCTCATCTGACACAGCACTTGGTATATGAATCATGGCATGGTTCTATCAATATGACACGCTTAGTTTGATCTTGACCGCGTTTTTTGCATCGCTCGTTAGTTGACTTTCACAAAGCTTAAATCTGTAAACCATTGTGATGGATACCAGAAGGAAAGAAGAATGAGCCAAACGGCTACCAGTGTGGCCCCTGCCCTCATCCGGTAGTTTAAATTCCAGGGCAAACATGCTTTTCCCCGCACCTGCTAGCGTCTAATGCCGTGATCGTATAGTGGTTAGTACTCTGCGTTGTGGCCGCAGCAACCCCGGTTCGAATCCGGGTCACGGCATGGCCTTTACACACTTTGCTTTTACTGGTCATGCCATTGCTTGAACTACTCTATTGCAAAAGTTGTTTGCTGTTCCGCTTAAAGCTGAAAAATGGTTTTGACGGTTGCCAGTGGGAAAACCAAATGATGCGGTGTTTTGTCACACCATGATTCCGCGTTGGATACCACGCTTCATCCGAGAGGATATCCCGGCGTTGTACCTGCCGTCACAACGGTGGAGGCGCTTTGAGCTTGAGTCCACATAGCCAAAATACGAACCAGTACCCACCTTCCCGAATGATCGCACCATTTCTCAAGTTACTGGGAGGACGTGTTCTTTGACCTAGACGGTGAAAGCATTTCAAACAGATGTCTAAACATCTGACTTAAACAACTTTTCAAAATGCTTAAAGAACTATTTCTTTCTGAACTACCTAAATTGGACTTTTGTATTAAGCAAATCTGTCAGGGATAATTTTTTGACTATATTTCCTCTCAGTAGAATGTTTTTTTTTTTAATTTTTTTTTTTTAAGAATACCTGCTGCCTGACATAATGAGGGAGTAAATAGGAACATTTTATTGATAGATCAATGCTCACTAGATCAAAGCACCAATATATGACTCTCTGGATTAGGACGCCTGCCAAACACAGTAAAATTAATGCAAATAAAAACATCATAGAGTAGTGGCTAATAGAACGACCCATGGACACAGCATCCCAAACTTGAATTCAGGCGAATTTTTTGCTGTGCTTTTGAATTCTTAATTTGGTCTTGGCTCGCGTCCAGTGGCACGTTTCATGAAGGGAATCAAAATGAGTACGTTTCTCATTCAGGTGGCTCCAGCTTGGGCCAGTGGCGCAATGGATAACGCATCTGACTACGGATCAGAAGATTCCAGGCTCGACTCCTGGCTGGCTCTGCTCTTCTTGACCTCATCCAACCTTATGCACAATGGCACATTTTGACACACTGAGATCAAAGGGTCTGTTTTGATGGCTCCAAAATTGGGCCTCATCTGACACAGCCCTCAGTGAGCATATTTTGACATCCGTTTCCCATATGGTCTAGCGGTTAGGATTCCAGGTTTTCACCCAGGCGGCCCAGGTTCGACTCCCGGTTTGGGAAACCTTCTTCTTGCAAGATTCCGCGGCGGATATCACGCTTTATTCGAGACTATATCCCGGCATTGTAGCAGCCGTCACAACGGCGGAGGCGCTGTGAGCTTGAGTCCACGTAGCCAAAAAAACTAACCACCTTCCCAAATGGTCCTTCCATTTCAACCTCTCAATGTTTCTCCCCTCTGCCATCTCAGGGAGTTTTTCCTTGCCACAGTTGCCACCGGCTTGCTCATAAGGGACAAAGTTCTAATTATAAAGAACATTCTTATTCGTTCTTTCTCACCGCATTATCTGTGTTAAGCTGCCTTGAGACAATGTTCATGGGTAAAGGTGCTATACATTATAAATAAATTG
This sequence comes from Silurus aristotelis, assembly GCF_946808225.1. Classification (NCBI taxonomy): domain Eukaryota; kingdom Metazoa; phylum Chordata; class Actinopteri; order Siluriformes; family Siluridae; genus Silurus; species Silurus aristotelis. The sequence continues at coordinate 24,374,106 of NC_139588.1, read as the reverse complement.
AATTGAATTGAACCACTTCTCAGGTTACCAGGAGGACATGCATCAAGACTCTGTTCTGTTCTCGCACCTAGTCGGTGAAAGCATTCTATCGAGATGTCTGCACATGTTACTCAAGCAAACTTTTTAAAATGCTTAAATACCAATTTCTTTTTGAAATACCTAAATAAGACTTTTGCATTAAGAAAAATAGTCAGTGATAATATCTGACTAAATTTCCTCCCAACAGACTTTGTATGTTTTTTTTTTTAGAGTAGTGGCTAATAGAACGGCCTATGGACACAGCATCCCAAACTTGAATCCAGGTGAATTTTGTGCAGTGCTTTCAAATTCTAGGTTCGGAAGTGGCTCGCGACCAGTGGCGCGCCTCGTGATGAGCATAAAAGTGGACGAGTCGTTGCCGGAATGAGTCTCTCATTCAGGCGACGTCAGCTTGGGCCAGTGGCGCAATGGATAACGCGTCTGACTACGGATCAGAAGATTCTAGGTTCGACTCCTGGCTGGCTCGGTTCCTTTTGACCTGAGTCAACCCGATGCACAATGCCATTGATGAACTTACAGGGAGAGCAAAGTGGTGTGTTTCTACGGATCCAAAGTTGGCCCTCATCTGACACAGCACTTGGTATATGAATCATGGCATGGTTCTATCAATATGACACGCTTAGTTTGATCTTGACCGTGTTTTTTGCATCGCTCGTTAGTTGACTTTCACAAAGCTTAAATCTGTAAACCATTGTGATGGATACCAGAAGGAAAGAAGAATGAGCCAAACGGCTCCCAGTGTGGCCCCTGCCCTCATCCGGTAGTTTAAATTCCAGGGCAAACATGCTTTTCCCCGCACCTGCGAGCGTCTACTGCCGTGATCGTATAGTGGTTAGTACTCTGCGTTGTGGCCGCAGCAACCCCGGTTCGAATCCGGGTCACGGCATGGCCTTTACACACTTTGCTTTTACTGGTCATGCCATTGCTTGAACTACTCTATTGCAAAAGTTGTTTGCTGTTCCGCTTAAAGCTGAAAAATGGTTTTGACGGTTGCCAGTGGGAAAACCAAATGATGCGGTGTTTTGTCACACCATGATTCCGCGTTGGATACCACGCTTCATCCGAGAGGATATCCCGGCGTTGTACCTGCCGTCACAACGGTGGAGGCGCTTTGAGCTTGAGTCCACATAGCCAAAATACGAACCAGTACCCACCTTCCCGAATGATCGCACCATTTCTCAAGTTACTGGGAGGACGTGTTCTTTGACCTAGACGGTGAAAGCATTTCAAACAGATGTCTAAACATCTGACTTAAACAACTTTTCAAAATGCTTAAAGAACTATTTCTTTCTGAACTACCTAAATTGGACTTTTGTATTAAGCAAATCTGTCAGGGATAATTTTTTGACTATATTTCCTCTCAGTAGAATGTTTTTTTTTTTTATTTTTTTTTTTAAGAATACCTGCTGCCTGACATAATGAGGGAGTAAATAGGAACATTTTATTGATAGATCAATGCTCACTAGATCAAAGCACCAATATATGACTCTCTGGATTAGGACGCCTGCCAAACACAGTAAAATTAATGCAAATAAAAACATCATAGAGTAGTGGCTAATAGAACGACCCATGGACACAGCATCCCAAACTTGAATTCAGGCGAATTTTTTGCTGTGCTTTTGAATTCTTAATTTGGTCTTGGCTCGCGTCCAGTGGCACGTTTAATGAAGGGAATCAAAATGAGTACGTTTCTCATTCAGGTGGCTCCAGCTTGGGCCAGTGGCGCAATGGATAACGCATCTGACTACGGATCAGAAGATTCCAGGCTCGACTCCTGGCTGGCTCTGCTCTTCTTGACCTCATCCAACCCTATGCACAATGGCACATTTTGACACACTGAGATCAAAGGGTCTGTTTTGATGGCTCCAAAATTGGGCCTCATCTGACACAGCCCTCAGTGAGCACATTTTGACATTCGTTTCCCATATGGTCTAGCGGTTAGGATTCCTGGTTTTCACCCAGGCGGTCCGGGTTCGACTCCCGGTTTGGGAAACCTTCTTCTTGCAAGATTCCGCGGCGGATATCACGCTTCATTCGAGACTATATCCCGGCATTGTAGCAGCCGTCACAACGGCGGAGGCGCTGTGAGCTTGAGTCCACGTAGCCAAAAAAACTAACCACCTTCCCAAATGGTCCTTCCATTTCAACCTCTCAATGTTTCTCCCCTCTGCCATCTCAGGGAGTTTTTCCTTGCCACAGTTGCCACCGGCTTGCTCATAAGGGACAAAGTTCTAATTATAAAGAACATTCTTATTCGTTCTTTCTCACCGCATTATCTGTGTTAAGCTGCCTTGAGACAATGTTCATGGGTAAAGGTGCTATACAATATAAATAAATTGAATTGAATTGAACCACTTCTCAGGTTACCAGGAGGACATGCATCAAGACTCTGTTCTGTTCTAGCACCTAGTCGGTGAAAGCATTCCAACGAGATGTCTGCACATGTTACTCAAGCAAACTTTTTAAAATGCTTAAATACCAATTTCTTTCTGAAATACCTAAATAAGACTTTTGCATTAAGAAAAATAGTCAGTGATAATATCTGACTAAATTTCCTCCCAACAGACTTTGTATGTTTTTTTTTTTTTAATACCGGGTGACTGATCTAATGGAGTAGTAAATAGAAAAATGTAATTGATAGATACATCAAAGCACCACTATATGACTCTCTGGATTAGGATGCCTGCCGAACACCGTAAAATGAATGCAAATATAAACATCGTAGAGTAGTGGCTAATAGAACGGCCTATGGACACAGCATCCCAAACTTGAATCCAGGTGAATTTTGTGCAGTGCTTTCGAATTCTAGGTTCGGAAGTGGCTCGCGACCAGTGGCGCGCCTCGTGATGAGCATAAAAGTGGACGAGTCGTTGCCGGAATGAGTCTCTCATTCAGGCGACGTCAGCTTGGGCCAGTGGCGCAATGGATAACGCGTCTGACTACGGATCAGAGGATTCTAGGTTCGACGCCTGGCTGGCTCGGTTCCTTTTGACCTGAGTCAACCCGATGCACAATGCCATTGATGAACTTACAGTGAGAGCAAAGTGGTGTGTTTCTACGGATCCAAAGTTGGCCCTCATCTGACACAGCACTTGGTATATGAATCATGGCATGGTTCTATCAATATGACACGCTTAGTTTGATCTTGACCGCGTTTTTTGCATCGCTCGTTAGTTGACTTTCACAAAGCTTAAATCTGTAAACCATTGTGATGGATACCAGAAGGAAAGAAGAATGAGCCAAACGGCTACCAGTGTGGCCCCTGCCCTCATCCGGTAGTTTAAATTCCAGGGCAAACATGCTTTTCCCCGCACCTGCTAGCGTCTAATGCCGTGATCGTATAGTGGTTAGTACTCTGCGTTGTGGCCGCAGCAACCCCGGTTCGAATCCGGGTCACGGCATGGCCTTTACACACTTTGCTTTTACTGGTCATGCCATTGCTTGAACTACTCTATTGCAAAAGTTGTTTGCTGTTCCGCTTAAAGCTGAAAAATGGTTTTGACGGTTGCCAGTGGGAAAACCAAATGATGCGGTGTTTTGTCACACCATGATTCCGCGTTGGATACCACGCTTCATCCGAGAGGATATCCCGGCGTTGTACCTGCCGTCACAACGGTGGAGGCGCTTTGAGCTTGAGTCCACATAGCCAAAATACGAACCAGTACCCACCTTCCCGAATGATCGCACCATTTCTCAAGTTACTGGGAGGACGTGTTCTTTGACCTAGACGGTGAAAGCATTTCAAACAGATGTCTAAACATCTGACTTAAACAACTTTTCAAAATGCTTAAAGAACTATTTCTTTCTGAACTACCTAAATTGGACTTTTGTATTAAGCAAATCTGTCAGGGATAATTTTTTGACTATATTTCCTCTCAGTAGAATGTTTTTTTTTTTTATTTTTTTTTTTTAAGAATACCTGCTGCCTGACATAATGAGGGAGTAAATAGGAACATTTTATTGATAGATCAATGCTCACTAGATCAAAGCACCAATATATGACTCTCTGGATTAGGACGCCTGCCAAACACAGTAAAATTAATGCAAATAAAAACATCATAGAGTAGTGGCTAATAGAACGACCCATGGACACAGCATCCCAAACTTGAATTCAGGCGAATTTTTTGCTGTGCTTTTGAATTCTTAATTTGGTCTTGGCTCGCGTCCAGTGGCACGTTTCATGAAGGGAATCAAAATGAGTACGTTTCTCATTCAGGTGGCTCCAGCTTGGGCCAGTGGCGCAATGGATAACGCATCTGACTACGGATCAGAAGATTCCAGGCTCGACTCCTGGCTGGCTCTGCTCTTCTTGACCTCATCCAACCTTATGCACAATGGCACATTTTGACACACTGAGATCAAAGGGTCTGTTTTGATGGCTCCAAAATTGGGCCTCATCTGACACAGCCCTCAGTGAGCATATTTTGACATCCGTTTCCCATATGGTCTAGCGGTTAGGATTCCAGGTTTTCACCCAGGCGGCCCAGGTTCGACTCCCGGTTTGGGAAACCTTCTTCTTGCAAGATTCCGCGGCGGATATCACGCTTTATTCGAGACTATATCCCGGCATTGTAGCAGCCGTCACAACGGCGGAGGCGCTGTGAGCTTGAGTCCACGTAGCCAAAAAAACTAACCACCTTCCCAAATGGTCCTTCCATTTCAACCTCTCAATGTTTCTCCCCTCTGCCATCTCAGGGAGTTTTTCCTTGCCACAGTTGCCACCGGCTTGCTCATAAGGGACAAAGTTCTAATTATAAAGAACATTCTTATTCGTTCTTTCTCACCGCATTATCTGTGTTAAGCTGCCTTGAGACAATGTTCATGGGTAAAGGTGCTATACATTATAAATAAATTGAATTGAATTGAACCACTTCTCAGGTTACCAGGAGGACATGCATCAAGACTCTGTTCTGTTCTCGCACCTAGTCGGTGAAAGCATTCTATCGAGATGTCTGCACATGTTACTCAAGCAAACTTTTTAAAATGCTTAAATACCAATTTCTTTTTGAAATACCTAAATAAGACTTTTGCATTAAGAAAAATAGTCAGTGATAATATCTGACTAAATTTCCTCCCAACAGACTTTGTATGTTTTTTTTTTTAGAGTAGTGGCTAATAGAACGGCCTATGGACACAGCATCCCAAACTTGAATCCAGGTGAATTTTGTGCAGTGCTTTCAAATTCTAGGTTCGGAAGTGGCTCGCGACCAGTGGCGCGCCTCGTGATGAGCATAAAAGTGGACGAGTCGTTGCCGGAATGAGTCTCTCATTCAGGCGACGTCAGCTTGGGCCAGTGGCGCAATGGATAACGCGTCTGACTACGGATCAGAAGATTCTAGGTTCGACTCCTGGCTGGCTCGGTTCCTTTTGACCTGAGTCAACCCGATGCACAATGCCATTGATGAACTTACAGGGAGAGCAAAGTGGTGTGTTTCTACGGATCCAAAGTTGGCCCTCATCTGACACAGCACTTGGTATATGAATCATGGCATGGTTCTATCAATATGACACGCTTAGTTTGATCTTGACCGTGTTTTTTGCATCGCTCGTTAGTTGACTTTCACAAAGCTTAAATCTGTAAACCATTGTGATGGATACCAGAAGGAAAGAAGAATGAGCCAAACGGCTCCCAGTGTGGCCCCTGCCCTCATCCGGTAGTTTAAATTCCAGGGCAAACATGCTTTTCCCCGCACCTGCGAGCGTCTACTGCCGTGATCGTATAGTGGTTAGTACTCTGCGTTGTGGCCGCAGCAACCCCGGTTCGAATCCGGGTCACGGCATGGCCTTTACACACTTTGCTTTTACTGGTCATGCCATTGCTTGAACTACTCTATTGCAAAAGTTGTTTGCTGTTCCGCTTAAAGCTGAAAAATGGTTTTGACGGTTGCCAGTGGGAAAACCAAATGATGCGGTGTTTTGTCACACCATGATTCCGCGTTGGATACCACGCTTCATCCGAGAGGATATCCCGGCGTTGTACCTGCCGTCACAACGGTGGAGGCGCTTTGAGCTTGAGTCCACATAGCCAAAATACGAACCAGTACCCACCTTCCCGAATGATCGCACCATTTCTCAAGTTACTGGGAGGACGTGTTCTTTGACCTAGACGGTGAAAGCATTTCAAACAGATGTCTAAACATCTGACTTAAACAACTTTTCAAAATGCTTAAAGAACTATTTCTTTCTGAACTACCTAAATTGGACTTTTGTATTAAGCAAATCTGTCAGGGATAATTTTTTGACTATATTTCCTCTCAGTAGAATGTTTTTTTTTTTTATTTTTTTTTTTAAGAATACCTGCTGCCTGACATAATGAGGGAGTAAATAGGAACATTTTATTGATAGATCAATGCTCACTAGATCAAAGCACCAATATATGACTCTCTGGATTAGGACGCCTGCCAAACACAGTAAAATTAATGCAAATAAAAACATCATAGAGTAGTGGCTAATAGAACGACCCATGGACACAGCATCCCAAACTTGAATTCAGGCGAATTTTTTGCTGTGCTTTTGAATTCTTAATTTGGTCTTGGCTCGCGTCCAGTGGCACGTTTAATGAAGGGAATCAAAATGAGTACGTTTCTCATTCAGGTGGCTCCAGCTTGGGCCAGTGGCGCAATGGATAACGCATCTGACTACGGATCAGAAGATTCCAGGCTCGACTCCTGGCTGGCTCTGCTCTTCTTGACCTCATCCAACCCTATGCACAATGGCACATTTTGACACACTGAGATCAAAGGGTCTGTTTTGATGGCTCCAAAATTGGGCCTCATCTGACACAGCCCTCAGTGAGCACATTTTGACATTCGTTTCCCATATGGTCTAGCGGTTAGGATTCCTGGTTTTCACCCAGGCGGTCCGGGTTCGACTCCCGGTTTGGGAAACCTTCTTCTTGCAAGATTCCGCGGCGGATATCACGCTTCATTCGAGACTATATCCCGGCATTGTAGCAGCCGTCACAACGGCGGAGGCGCTGTGAGCTTGAGTCCACGTAGCCAAAAAAACTAACCACCTTCCCAAATGGTCCTTCCATTTCAACCTCTCAATGTTTCTCCCCTCTGCCATCTCAGGGAGTTTTTCCTTGCCACAGTTGCCACCGGCTTGCTCATAAGGGACAAAGTTCTAATTATAAAGAACATTCTTATTCGTTCTTTCTCACCGCATTATCTGTGTTAAGCTGCCTTGAGACAATGTTCATGGGTAAAGGTGCTATACAATATAAATAAATTGAATTGAATTGAACCACTTCTCAGGTTACCAGGAGGACATGCATCAAGACTCTGTTCTGTTCTAGCACCTAGTCGGTGAAAGCATTCCAACGAGATGTCTGCACATGTTACTCAAGCAAACTTTTTAAAATGCTTAAATACCAATTTCTTTCTGAAATACCTAAATAAGACTTTTGCATTAAGAAAAATAGTCAGTGATAATATCTGACTAAATTTCCTCCCAACAGACTTTGTATGTTTTTTTTTTTTTAATACCGGGTGACTGATCTAATGGAGTAGTAAATAGAAAAATGTAATTGATAGATACATCAAAGCACCACTATATGACTCTCTGGATTAGGATGCCTGCCGAACACCGTAAAATGAATGCAAATATAAACATCGTAGAGTAGTGGCTAATAGAACGGCCTATGGACACAGCATCCCAAACTTGAATCCAGGTGAATTTTGTGCAGTGCTTTCGAATTCTAGGTTCGGAAGTGGCTCGCGACCAGTGGCGCGCCTCGTGATGAGCATAAAAGTGGACGAGTCGTTGCCGGAATGAGTCTCTCATTCAGGCGACGTCAGCTTGGGCCAGTGGCGCAATGGATAACGCGTCTGACTACGGATCAGAGGATTCTAGGTTCGACGCCTGGCTGGCTCGGTTCCTTTTGACCTGAGTCAACCCGATGCACAATGCCATTGATGAACTTACAGTGAGAGCAAAGTGGTGTGTTTCTACGGATCCAAAGTTGGCCCTCATCTGACACAGCACTTGGTATATGAATCATGGCATGGTTCTATCAATATGACACGCTTAGTTTGATCTTGACCGCGTTTTTTGCATCGCTCGTTAGTTGACTTTCACAAAGCTTAAATCTGTAAACCATTGTGATGGATACCAGAAGGAAAGAAGAATGAGCCAAACGGCTACCAGTGTGGCCCCTGCCCTCATCCGGTAGTTTAAATTCCAGGTCAAACATGCTTTTCCCCGCACCTGCTAGCGTCTAATGCCGTGATCGTATAGTGGTTAGTACTCTGCGTTGTGGCCGCAGCAACCCCGGTTCGAATCCGGGTCACGGCATGGCCTTTACACACTTTGCTTTTACTGGTCATGCCATTGCTTGAACTACTCTATTGCAAAAGTTGTTTGCTGTTCCGCTTAAAGCTGAAAAATGGTTTTGACGGTTGCCAGTGGGAAAACCAAATGATGCGGTGTTTTGTCACACCATGATTCCGCGTTGGATACCACGCTTCATCCGAGAGGATATCCCGGCGTTGTACCTGCCGTCACAACGGTGGAGGCGCTTTGAGCTTGAGTCCACATAGCCAAAATACGAACCAGTACCCACCTTCCCGAATGATCGCACCATTTCTCAAGTTACTGGGAGGACGTGTTCTTTGACCTAGACGGTGAAAGCATTTCAAACAGATGTCTAAACATCTGACTTAAACAACTTTTCAAAATGCTTAAAGAACTATTTCTTTCTGAACTACCTAAATTGGACTTTTGTATTAAGCAAATCTGTCAGGGATAATTTTTTGACTATATTTCCTCTCAGTAGAATGTTTTTTTTTTTTATTTTTTTTTTTTAAGAATACCTGCTGCCTGACATAATGAGGGAGTAAATAGGAACATTTTATTGATAGATCAATGCTCACTAGATCAAAGCACCAATATATGACTCTCTGGATTAGGACGCCTGCCAAACACAGTAAAATTAATGCAAATAAAAACATCATAGAGTAGTGGCTAATAGAACGACCCATGGACACAGCATCCCAAACTTGAATTCAGGCGAATTTTTTGCTGTGCTTTTGAATTCTTAATTTGGTCTTGGCTCGCGTCCAGTGGCACGTTTCATGAAGGGAATCAAAATGAGTACGTTTCTCATTCAGGTGGCTCCAGCTTGGGCCAGTGGCGCAATAGATAACGCATCTGACTACGGATCAGAAGATTCCAGGCTCGACTCCTGGCTGGCTCTGCTCTTCTTGACCTCATCCAACCTTATGCACAATGGCACATTTTGACACACTGAGATCAAAGGGTCTGTTTTGATGGCTCCAAAATTGGGCCTCATCTGACACAGCCCTCAGTGAGCATATTTTGACATCCGTTTCCCATATGGTCTAGCGGTTAGGATTCCAGGTTTTCACCCAGGCGGCCCAGGTTCGACTCCCGGTTTGGGAAACCTTCTTCTTGCAAGATTCCGCGGCGGATATCACGCTTTATTCGAGACTATATCCCGGCATTGTAGCAGCCGTCACAACGGCGGAGGCGCTGTGAGCTTGAGTCCACGTAGCCAAAAAAACTAACCACCTTCCCAAATGGTCCTTCCATTTCAACCTCTCAATGTTTCTCCCCTCTGCCATCTCAGGGAGTTTTTCCTTGCCACAGTTGCCACCGGCTTGCTCATAAGGGACAAAGTTCTAATTATAAAGAACATTCTTATTCGTTCTTTCTCACCGCATTATCTGTGTTAAGCTGCCTTGAGACAATGTTCATGGGTAAAGGTGCTATACATTATAAATAAATTGAATTGAATTGAACCACTTCTCAGGTTACCAGGAGGACATGCATCAAGACTCTGTTCTGTTCTCGCACCTAGTCGGTGAAAGCATTCTATCGAGATGTCTGCACATGTTACTCAAGCAAACTTTTTAAAATGCTTAAATACCAATTTCTTTTTGAAATACCTAAATAAGACTTTTGCATTAAGAAAAATAGTCAGTGATAATATCTGACTAAATTTCCTCCCAACAGACTTTGTATGTTTTTTTTTTTAGAGTAGTGGCTAATAGAACGGCCTATGGACACAGCATCCCAAACTTGAATCCAGGTGAATTTTGTGCAGTGCTTTCGAATTCTAGGTTCGGAAGTGGCTCGCGACCAGTGGCGCGCCTCGTGATGAGCATAAAAGTGGACGAGTCGTTGCCGGAATGAGTCTCTCATTCAGGCGACGTCAGCTTGGGCCAGTGGCGCAATGGATAACGCGTCTGACTACGGATCAGAAGATTCTAGGTTCGACTCCTGGCTGGCTCGGTTCCTTTTGACCTGAGTCAACCCGATGCACAATGCCATTGATGAACTTACAGGGAGAGCAAAGTGGTGTGTTTCTACGGATCCAAAGTTGGCCCTCATCTGACACAGCACTTGGTATATGAATCATGGCATGGTTCTATCAATATGACACGCTTAGTTTGATCTTGACCGCGTTTTTTGCATCGCTCGTTAGTTGACTTTCACAAAGCTTAAATCTGTAAACCATTGTGATGGATACCAGAAGGAAAGAAGAATGAGCCAAACGGCTCCCAGTGTGGCCCCTGCCCTCATCCGGTAGTTTAAATTCCAGGGCAAACATGCTTTTCCCCGCACCTGCGAGCGTCTACTGCCGTGATCGTATAGTGGTTAGTACTCTGCGTTGTGGCCGCAGCAACCCCGGTTCGAATCCGGGTCACGGCATGGCCTTTACACACTTTGCTTTTACTGGTCATGCCATTGCTTGAACTACTCTATTGCAAAAGTTGTTTGCTGTTCCGCTTAAAGCTGAAAAATGGTTTTGACGGTTGCCAGTGGGAAAACCAAATGATGCGGTGTTTTGTCACACCATGATTCCGCGTTGGATACCACGCTTCATCCGAGAGGATATCCCGGCGTTGTACCTGCCGTCACAACGGTGGAGGCGCTTTGAGCTTGAGTCCACATAGCCAAAATACGAACCAGTACCCACCTTCCCGAATGATCGCACCATTTCTCAAGTTACTGGGAGGACGTGTTCTTTGACCTAGACGGTGAAAGCATTTCAAACAGATGTCTAAACATCTGACTTAAACAACTTTTCAAAATGCTTAAAGAACTATTTCTTTCTGAACTACCTAAATTGGACTTTTGTATTAAGCAAATCTGTCAGGGATTATTTTTTGACTATATTTCCTCTCAGTAGAATGTTTTTTTTTTTTATTTTTTTTTTTAAGAATACCTGCTGCCTGACATAATGAGGGAGTAAATAGGAACATTTTATTGATAGATCAATGCTCACTAGATCAAAGCACCAATATATGACTCTCTGGATTAGGACGCCTGCCAAACACAGTAAAATTAATGCAAATAAAAACATCATAGAGTAGTGGCTAATAGAACGACCCATGGACACAGCATCCCAAACTTGAATTCAGGCGAATTTTTTGCTGTGCTTTTGAATTCTTAATTTGGTCTTGGCTCGCGTCCAGTGGCACGTTTAATGAAGGGAATCAAAATGAGTACGTTTCTCATTCAGGTGGCTCCAGCTTGGGCCAGTGGCGCAATGGATAACGCATCTGACTACGGATCAGAAGATTCCAGGCTCGACTCCTGGCTGGCTCTGCTCTTCTTGACCTCATCCAACCTTATGCACAATGGCACATTTTGACACACTGAGATCAAAGGGTCTGTTTTGATGGCTCCAAAATTGGGCCTCATCTGACACAGCCCTCAGTGAGCACATTTTGACATTCGTTTCCCATATGGTCTAGCGGTTAGGATTCCTGGTTTTCACCCAGGCGGCCCGGGTTCGACTCCCGGTTTGGGAAACCTTCTTCTTGCAAGATTCCGCGGCGGATATCACGCTTCATTCGAGACTATATCCCGGCATTGTAGCAGCCGTCACAACGGCGGAGGCGCTGTGAGCTTGAGTCCACGTAGCCAAAAAAACTAACCACCTTCCCAAATGGTCCTTCCATTTCAACCTCTCAATGTTTCTCCCCTCTGCCATCTCAGGGAGTTTTTCCTTGCCACAGTTGCCACCGGCTTGCTCATAAGGGACAAAGTTCTAATTATAAAGAACATTCTTATTCGTTCTTTCTCACCGCATTATCTGTGTTAAGCTGCCTTGAGACAATGTTCATGGGTAAAGGTGCTATACAATATAAATAAATTGAATTGAATTGAACCACTTCTCAGGTTACCAGGAGGACATGCATCAAGACTCTGTTCTGTTCTAGCACCTAGTCGGTGAAAGCATTCCAACGAGATGTCTGCACATGTTACTCAAGCAAACTTTTTAAAATGCTTAAATACCAATTTCTTTCTGAAATACCTAAATAAGACTTTTGCATTAAGAAAAATAGTCAGTGATAATATCTGACTAAATTTCCTCCCAACAGACTTTGTATGTTTTTTTTTTTTTAATACCGGGTGACTGATCTAATGGAGTAGTAAATAGAAAAATGTAATTGATAGATACATCAAAGCACCACTATATGACTCTCTGGATTAGGATGCCTGCCGAACACCGTAAAATGAATGCAAATATAAACATCGTAGAGTAGTGGCTAATAGAACGGCCTATGGACACAGCATCCCAAACTTGAATCCAGGTGAATTTTGTGCAGTGCTTTCGAATTCTAGGTTCGGAAGTGGCTCGCGACCAGTGGCGCGCCTCGTGATGAGCATAAAAGTGGACGAGTCGTTGCCGGAATGAGTCTCTCATTCAGGCGACGTCAGCTTGGGCCAGTGGCGCAATGGATAACGCGTCTGACTACGGATCAGAGGATTCTAGGTTCGACGCCTGGCTGGCTCGGTTCCTTTTGACCTGAGTCAACCCGATGCACAATGCCATTGATGAACTTACAGTGAGAGCAAAGTGGTGTGTTTCTACGGATCCAAAGTTGGCCCTCATCTGACACAGCACTTGGTATATGAATCATGGCATGGTTCTATCAATATGACACGCTTAGTTTGATCTTGACCGCGTTTTTTGCATCGCTCGTTAGTTGACTTTCACAAAGCTTAAATCTGTAAACCATTGTGATGGATACCAGAAGGAAAGAAGAATGAGCCAAACGGCTACCAGTGTGGCCCCTGCCCTCATCCGGTAGTTTAAATTCCAGGTCAAACATGCTTTTCCCCGCACCTGCTAGCGTCTAATGCCGTGATCGTATAGTGGTTAGTACTCTGCGTTGTGGCCGCAGCAACCCCGGTTCGAATCCGGGTCACGGCATGGCCTTTACACACTTTGCTTTTACTGGTCATGCCATTGCTTGAACTACTCTATTGCAAAAGTTGTTTGCTGTTCCGCTTAAAGCTGAAAAATGGTTTTGACGGTTGCCAGTGGGAAAACCAAATGATGCGGTGTTTTGTCACACCATGATTCCGCGTTGGATACCACGCTTCATCCGAGAGGATATCCCGGCGTTGTACCTGCCGTCACAACGGTGGAGGCGCTTTGAGCTTGAGTCCACATAGCCAAAATACGAACCAGTACCCACCTTCCCGAATGATCGCACCATTTCTCAAGTTACTGGGAGGACGTGTTCTTTGACCTAGACGGTGAAAGCATTTCAAACAGATGTCTAAACATCTGACTTAAACAACTTTTCAAAATGCTTAAAGAACTATTTCTTTCTGAACTACCTAAATTGGACTTTTGTATTAAGCAAATCTGTCAGGGATAATTTTTTGACTATATTTCCTCTCAGTAGAATGTTTTTTTTTTTTATTTTTTTTTTTTAAGAATACCTGCTGCCTGACATAATGAGGGAGTAAATAGGAACATTTTATTGATAGATCAATGCTCACTAGATCAAAGCACCAATATATGACTCTCTGGATTAGGACGCCTGCCAAACACAGTAAAATTAATGCAAATAAAAACATCATAGAGTAGTGGCTAATAGAACGACCCATGGACACAGCATCCCAAACTTGAATTCAGGCGAATTTTTTGCTGTGCTTTTGAATTCTTAATTTGGTCTTGGCTCGCGTCCAGTGGCACGTTTCATGAAGGGAATCAAAATGAGTACGTTTCTCATTCAGGTGGCTCCAGCTTGGGCCAGTGGCGCAATAGATAACGCATCTGACTACGGATCAGAAGATTCCAGGCTCGACTCCTGGCTGGCTCTGCTCTTCTTGACCTCATCCAACCTTATGCACAATGGCACATTTTGACACACTGAGATCAAAGGGTCTGTTTTGATGGCTCCAAAATTGGGCCTCATCTGACACAGCCCTCAGTGAGCATATTTTGACATCCGTTTCCCATATGGTCTAGCGGTTAGGATTCCAGGTTTTCACCCAGGCGGCCCAGGTTCGACTCCCGGTTTGGGAAACCTTCTTCTTGCAAGATTCCGCGGCGGATATCACGCTTTATTCGAGACTATATCCCGGCATTGTAGCAGCCGTCACAACGGCGGAGGCGCTGTGAGCTTGAGTCCACGTAGCCAAAAAAACTAACCACCTTCCCAAATGGTCCTTCCATTTCAACCTCTCAATGTTTCTCCCCTCTGCCATCTCAGGGAGTTTTTCCTTGCCACAGTTGCCACCGGCTTGCTCATAAGGGACAAAGTTCTAATTATAAAGAACATTCTTATTCGTTCTTTCTCACCGCATTATCTGTGTTAAGCTGCCTTGAGACAATGTTCATGGGTAAAGGTGCTATACATTATAAATAAATTGAATTGAATTGAACCACTTCTCAGGTTACCAGGAGGACATGCATCAAGACTCTGTTCTGTTCTCGCACCTAGTCGGTGAAAGCATTCTATCGAGATGTCTGCACATGTTACTCAAGCAAACTTTTTAAAATGCTTAAATACCAATTTCTTTTTGAAATACCTAAATAAGACTTTTGCATTAAGAAAAATAGTCAGTGATAATATCTGACTAAATTTCCTCCCAACAGACTTTGTATGTTTTTTTTTTTAGAGTAGTGGCTAATAGAACGGCCTATGGACACAGCATCCCAAACTTGAATCCAGGTGAATTTTGTGCAGTGCTTTCGAATTCTAGGTTCGGAAGTGGCTCGCGACCAGTGGCGCGCCTCGTGATGAGCATAAAAGTGGACGAGTCGTTGCCGGAATGAGTCTCTCATTCAGGCGACGTCAGCTTGGGCCAGTGGCGCAATGGATAACGCGTCTGACTACGGATCAGAAGATTCTAGGTTCGACTCCTGGCTGGCTCGGTTCCTTTTGACCTGAGTCAACCCGATGCACAATGCCATTGATGAACTTACAGGGAGAGCAAAGTGGTGTGTTTCTACGGATCCAAAGTTGGCCCTCATCTGACACAGCACTTGGTATATGAATCATGGCATGGTTCTATCAATATGACACGCTTAGTTTGATCTTGACCGCGTTTTTTGCATCGCTCGTTAGTTGACTTTCACAAAGCTTAAATCTGTAAACCATTGTGATGGATACCAGAAGGAAAGAAGAATGAGCCAAACGGCTCCCAGTGTGGCCCCTGCCCTCATCCGGTAGTTTAAATTCCAGGGCAAACATGCTTTTCCCCGCACCTGCGAGCGTCTACTGCCGTGATCGTATAGTGGTTAGTACTCTGCGTTGTGGCCGCAGCAACCCCGGTTCGAATCCGGGTCACGGCATGGCCTTTACACACTTTGCTTTTACTGGTCATGCCATTGCTTGAACTACTCTATTGCAAAAGTTGTTTGCTGTTCCGCTTAAAGCTGAAAAATGGTTTTGACGGTTGCCAGTGGGAAAACCAAATGATGCGGTGTTTTGTCACACCATGATTCCGCGTTGGATACCACGCTTCATCCGAGAGGATATCCCGGCGTTGTACCTGCCGTCACAACGGTGGAGGCGCTTTGAGCTTGAGTCCACATAGCCAAAATACGAACCAGTACCCACCTTCCCGAATGATCGCACCATTTCTCAAGTTACTGGGAGGACGTGTTCTTTGACCTAGACGGTGAAAGCATTTCAAACAGATGTCTAAACATCTGACTTAAACAACTTTTCAAAATGCTTAAAGAACTATTTCTTTCTGAACTACCTAAATTGGACTTTTGTATTAAGCAAATCTGTCAGGGATTATTTTTTGACTATATTTCCTCTCAGTAGAATGTTTTTATTTTTTATTTTTTTTTTTAAGAATACCTGCTGCCTGACATAATGAGGGAGTAAATAGGAACATTTTATTGATAGATCAATGCTCACTAGATCAAAGCACCAATATATGACTCTCTGGATTAGGACGCCTGCCAAACACAGTAAAATTAATGCAAATAAAAACATCATAGAGTAGTGGCTAATAGAACGACCCATGGACACAGCATCCCAAACTTGAATTCAGGCGAATTTTTTGCTGTGCTTTTGAATTCTTAATTTGGTCTTGGCTCGCGTCCAGTGGCACGTTTAATGAAGGGAATCAAAATGAGTACGTTTCTCATTCAGGTGGCTCCAGCTTGGGCCAGTGGCGCAATGGATAACGCATCTGACTACGGATCAGAAGATTCCAGGCTCGACTCCTGGCTGGCTCTGCTCTTCTTGACCTCATCCAACCTTATGCACAATGGCACATTTTGACACACTGAGATCAAAGGGTCTGTTTTGATGGCTCCAAAATTGGGCCTCATCTGACACAGCCCTCAGTGAGCACATTTTGACATTCGTTTCCCATATGGTCTAGCGGTTAGGATTCCTGGTTTTCACCCAGGCGGCCCGGGTTCGACTCCCGGTTTGGGAAACCTTCTTCTTGCAAGATTCCGCGGCGGATATCACGCTTCATTCGAGACTATATCCCGGCATTGTAGCAGCCGTCACAACGGCGGAGGCGCTGTGAGCTTGAGTCCACGTAGCCAAAAAAACTAACCACCTTCCCAAATGGTCCTTCCATTTCAACCTCTCAATGTTTCTCCCCTCTGCCATCTCAGGGAGTTTTTCCTTGCCACAGTTGCCACCGGCTTGCTCATAAGGGACAAAGTTCTAATTATAAAGAACATTCTTATTCGTTCTTTCTCACCGCATTATCTGTGTTAAGCTGCCTTGAGACAATGTTCATGGGTAAAGGTGCTATACAATATAAATAAATTGAATTGAATTGAACCACTTCTCAGGTTACCAGGAGGACATGCATCAAGACTCTGTTCTGTTCTAGCACCTAGTCGGTGAAAGCATTCCAACGAGATGTCTGCACATGTTACTCAAGCAAACTTTTTAAAATGCTTAAATACCAATTTCTTTCTGAAATACCTAAATAAGACTTTTGCATTAAGAAAAATAGTCAGTGATAATATCTGACTAAATTTCCTCCCAACAGACTTTGTATGTTTTTTTTTTTTTAATACCGGGTGACTGATCTAATGGAGTAGTAAATAGAAAAATGTAATTGATAGATACATCAAAGCACCACTATATGACTCTCTGGATTAGGATGCCTGCCGAACACCGTAAAATGAATGCAAATATAAACATCGTAGAGTAGTGGCTAATAGAACGGCCTATGGACACAGCATCCCAAACTTGAATCCAGGTGAATTTTGTGCAGTGCTTTCGAATTCTAGGTTCGGAAGTGGCTCGCGACCAGTGGCGCGCCTCGTGATGAGCATAAAAGTGGACGAGTCGTTGCCGGAATGAGTCTCTCATTCAGGCGACGTCAGCTTGGGCCAGTGGCGCAATGGATAACGCGTCTGACTACGGATCAGAGGATTCTAGGTTCGACGCCTGGCTGGCTCGGTTCCTTTTGACCTGAGTCAACCCGATGCACAATGCCATTGATGAACTTACAGTGAGAGCAAAGTGGTGTGTTTCTACGGATCCAAAGTTGGCCCTCATCTGACACAGCACTTGGTATACGAATCATGGCATGGTTCTATCAATATGACACGCTTAGTTTGATCTTGACCGCGTTTTTTGCATCGCTCGTTAGTTGACTTTCACAAAGCTTAAATCTGTAAACCATTGTGATGGATACCAGAAGGAAAGAAGAATGAGCCAAACGGCTACCAGTGTGGCCCCTGCCCTCATCCGGTAGTTTAAATTCCAGGGCAAACATGCTTTTCCCCGCACCTGCTAGCGTCTAATGCCGTGATCGTATAGTGTTTAGTACTCTGCGTTGTGGCCGCAGCAACCCCGGTTCGAATCCGGGTCACGGCATGGCCTTTACACACTTTGCTTTTACTGGTCATGCCATTGCTTGAACTACTCTATTGCAAAAGTTGTTTGCTGTTCCGCTTAAAGCTGAAAAATGGTTTTGACGGTTGCCAGTGGGAAAACCAAATGATGCGGTGTTTTGTCACACCATGATTCCGCGTTGGATACCACGCTTCATCCGAGAGGATATCCCGGCGTTGTACCTGCCGTCACAACGGTGGAGGCGCTTTGAGCTTGAGTCCACATAGCCAAAATACGAACCAGTACCCACCTTCCCGAATGATCGCACCATTTCTCAAGTTACTGGGAGGACGTGTTCTTTGACCTAGACGGTGAAAGCATTTCAAACAGATGTCTAAACATCTGACTTAAACAACTTTTCAAAATGCTTAAAGAACTATTTCTTTCTGAACTACCTAAATTGGACTTTTGTATTAAGCAAATCTGTCAGGGATAATTTTTTGACTATATTTCCTCTCAGTAGAATGTTTTTTTTTTTTATTTTTTTTTTTTAAGAATACCTGCTGCCTGACATAATGAGGGAGTAAATAGGAACATTTTATTGATAGATCAATGCTCACTAGATCAAAGCACCAATATATGACTCTCTGGATTAGGACGCCTGCCAAACACAGTAAAATTAATGCAAATAAAAACATCATAGAGTAGTGGCTAATAGAACGACCCATGGACACAGCATCCCAAACTTGAATTCAGGCGAATTTTTTGCTGTGCTTTTGAATTCTTAATTTGGTCTTGGCTCGCGTCCAGTGGCACGTTTCATGAAGGGAATCAAAATGAGTACGTTTCTCATTCAGGTGGCTCCAGCTTGGGCCAGTGGCGCAATAGATAACGCATCTGACTACGGATCAGAAGATTCCAGGCTCGACTCCTGGCTGGCTCTGCTCTTCTTGACCTCATCCAACCTTATGCACAATGGCACATTTTGACACACTGAGATCAAAGGGTCTGTTTTGATGGCTCCAAAATTGGGCCTCATCTGACACAGCCCTCAGTGAGCATATTTTGACATCCGTTTCCCATATGGTCTAGCGGTTAGGATTCCAGGTTTTCACCCAGGCGGCCCAGGTTCGACTCCCGGTTTGGGAAACCTTCTTCTTGCAAGATTCCGCGGCGGATATCACGCTTTATTCGAGACTATATCCCGGCATTGTAGCAGCCGTCACAACGGCGGAGGCGCTGTGAGCTTGAGTCCACGTAGCCAAAAAAACTAACCACCTTCCCAAATGGTCCTTCCATTTCAACCTCTCAATGTTTCTCCCCTCTGCCATCTCAGGGAGTTTTTCCTTGCCACAGTTGCCACCGGCTTGCTCATAAGGGACAAAGTTCTAATTATAAAGAACATTCTTATTCGTTCTTTCTCACCGCATTATCTGTGTTAAGCTGCCTTGAGACAATGTTCATGGGTAAAGGTGCTATACATTATAAATAAATTGAATTGAATTGAACCACTTCTCAGGTTACCAGGAGGACATGCATCAAGACTCTGTTCTGTTCTCGCACCTAGTCGGTGAAAGCATTCTATCGAGATGTCTGCACATGTTACTCAAGCAAACTTTTTAAAATGCTTAAATACCAATTTCTTTTTGAAATACCTAAATAAGACTTTTGCATTAAGAAAAATAGTCAGTGATAATATCTGACTAAATTTCCTCCCAACAGACTTTGTATGTTTTTTTTTTTAGAGTAGTGGCTAATAGAACGGCCTATGGACACAGCATCCCAAACTTGAATCCAGGTGAATTTTGTGCAGTGCTTTCGAATTCTAGGTTCGGAAGTGGCTCGCGACCAGTGGCGCGCCTCGTGATGAGCATAAAAGTGGACGAGTCGTTGCCGGAATGAGTCTCTCATTCAGGCGACGTCAGCTTGGGCCAGTGGCGCAATGGATAACGCGTCTGACTACGGATCAGAAGATTCTAGGTTCGACTCCTGGCTGGCTCGGTTCCTTTTGACCTGAGTCAACCCGATGCACAATGCCATTGATGAACTTACAGTGAGAGCAAAGTGGTGTGTTTCTACGGATCCAAAGTTGGCCCTCATCTGACACAGCACTTGGTATATGAATCATGGCATGGTTCTATCAATATGACACGCTTAGTTTGATCTTTACCGCGTTTTTTGCATCGCTCGTTAGTTGACTTTCACAAAGCTTAAATCTGTAAACCATTGTGATGGATACCAGAAGGAAAGAAGAATGAGCCAAACGGCTACCAGTGTGGCCCCTGCCCTCATCCGGTAGTTTAAATTCCAGGGCAAACATGCTTTTCCCCGCACCTGCTAGCGTCTAATGCCGTGATCGTATAGTGGTTAGTACTCTGCGTTGTGGCCGCAGCAACCCCGGTTCGAATCCGGGTCACGGCATGGCCTTTACACACTTTGCTTTTACTGGTCATGCCATTGCTTGAACTACTCTATTGCAAAAGTTGTTTGCTGTTCCGCTTAAAGCTGAAAAATGGTTTTGACGGTTGCCAGTGGGAAAACCAAATGATGCGGTGTTTTGTCACACCATGATTCCGCGTTGGATACCACGCTTCATCCGAGAGGATATCCCGGCGTTGTACCTGCCGTCACAACGGTGGAGGCGCTTTGAGCTTGAGTCCACATAGCCAAAATACGAACCAGTACCCACCTTCCCGAATGATCGCACCATTTCTCAAGTTACTGGGAGGACGTGTTCTTTGACCTAGACGGTGAAAGCATTTCAAACAGATGTCTAAACATCTGACTTAAACAACTTTTCAAAATGCTTAAAGAACTATTTCTTTCTGAACTACCTAAATTGGACTTTTGTATTAAGCAAATCTGTCAGGGATAATTTTTTGACTATATTTCCTCTCAGTAGAATGTTTTTTTTTTTTATTTTTTTTTTTTAAGAATACCTGCTGCCTGACATAATGAGGGAGTAAATAGGAACATTTTATTGATAGATCAATGCTCACTAGATCAAAGCACCAATATATGACTCTCTGGATTAGGACGCCTGCCAAACACAGTAAAATTAATGCAAATAAAAACATCATAGAGTAGTGGCTAATAGAACGACCCATGGACACAGCATCCCAAACTTGAATTCAGGCGAATTTTTTGCTGTGCTTTTGAATTCTTAATTTGGTCTTGGCTCGCGTCCAGTGACACGTTTCATGAAGGGAATCAAAATGAGTACGTTTCTCATTCAGGTGGCTCCAGCTTGGGCCAGTGGCGCAATGGATAACGCATCTGACTACAGATCAGAAGATTCCAGGCTCGACTCCTGGCTGGCTCTGCTCTTCTTGACCTCATCCAACCTTATGCACAATGGCACATTTTGACACACTGAGATCAAAGGGTCTGTTTTGATGGCTCCAAAATTGGGCCTCATCTGACACAGCCCTCAGTGAGCATATTTTGACATCCGTTTCCCATATGGTCTAGCGGTTAGGATTCCAGGTTTTCACCCAGGCGGCCCAGGTTCGACTCCCGGTTTGGGAAACCTTCTTCTTGCAAGATTCCGCGGCGGATATCACGCTTTATTCGAGACTATATCCCGGCATTGTAGCAGCCGTCACAACGGCGGAGGCGCTGTGAGCTTGAGTCCACGTAGCCAAAAAAACTAACCACCTTCCCAAATGGTCCTTCCATTTCAACCTCTCAATGTTTCTCCCCTCTGCCATCTCAGGGAGTTTTTCCTTGCCACAGTTGCCACCGGCTTGCTCATAAGGGACAAAGTTCTAATTATAAAGAACATTCTTATTCGTTCTTTCTCACCGCATTATCTGTGTTAAGCTGCCTTGAGACAATGTTCATGGGTAAAGGTGCTATACATTATAAATAAATTGAATTGAATTGAACCACTTCTCAGGTTACCAGGAGGACATGCATCAAGACTCTGTTCTGTTCTCGCACCTAGTCGGTGAAAGCATTCTATCGAGATGTCTGCACATGTTACTCAAGCAAACTTTTTAAAATGCTTAAATACCAATTTCTTTTTGAAATACCTAAATAAGACTTTTGCATTAAGAAAAATAGTCAGTGATAATATCTGACTAAATTTCCTCCCAACAGACTTTGTATGTTTGTTTTTTTTTAATACCGGGTGACTGATCTAATGGAGTAGTAAATAGAAAAATGTAATTGATAGATACATCAAAGCACCACTATATGACTCTCTGGATTAGGATGCCTGCCGAACACCGTAAAATGAATGCAAATATAAACATCGTAGAGTAGTGGCTAATAGAACGGCCTATGGACACAGCATCCCAAACTTGAATCCAGGTGAATTTTGTGCAGTGCTTTCGAATTCTAGGTTCGGAAGTGGCTCGCGACCAGTGGCGCGCCTCGTGATGAGCATAAAAGTGGACGAGTCGTTGCCGGAATGAGTCTCTCATTCAGGCGACGTCAGCTTGGGCCAGTGGCGCAATGGATAACGCGTCTGACTACGGATCAGAAGATTCTAGGTTCGACTCCTGGCTGGCTCGGTTCCTTTTGACCTGAGTCAACCCGATGCACAATGCCATTGATGAACTTACAGGGAGAGCAAAGTGGTGTGTTTCTACGGATCCAAAGTTGGCCCTCATCTGACACAGCACTTGGTATATGAATCATGGCATGGTTCTATCAATATGACACGCTTAGTTTGATCTTGACCGCGTTTTTTGCATCGCTCGTTAGTTGACTTTCACAAAGCTTAAATCTGTAAACCATTGTGATGGATACCAGAAGGAAAGAAGAATGAGCCAAACGGCTCCCAGTGTGGCCCCTGCCCTCATCCGGTAGT
This sequence comes from Silurus aristotelis, assembly GCF_946808225.1. Taxonomy (NCBI): domain Eukaryota; kingdom Metazoa; phylum Chordata; class Actinopteri; order Siluriformes; family Siluridae; genus Silurus; species Silurus aristotelis. The sequence goes on along the minus strand of NC_139588.1, from coordinate 24,351,210 downwards.
TTAAATTCCAGGGCAAACATGCTTTTCCCCGCACCTGCGAGCGTCTACTGCCGTGATCGTATAGTGGTTAGTACTCTGCGTTGTGGCCGCAGCAACCCCGGTTCGAATCCGGGTCACGGCATGGCCTTTACACACTTTGCTTTTACTGGTCATGCCATTGCTTGAACTACTCTATTGCAAAAGTTGTTTGCTGTTCCGCTTAAAGCTGAAAAATGGTTTTGACGGTTGCCAGTGGGAAAACCAAATGATGCGGTGTTTTGTCACACCATGATTCCGCGTTGGATACCACGCTTCATCCGAGAGGATATCCCGGCGTTGTACCTGCCGTCACAACGGTGGAGGCGCTTTGAGCTTGAGTCCACATAGCCAAAATACGAACCAGTACCCACCTTCCCGAATGATCGCACCATTTCTCAAGTTACTGGGAGGACGTGTTCTTTGACCTAGACGGTGAAAGCATTTCAAACAGATGTCTAAACATCTGACTTAAACAACTTTTCAAAATGCTTAAAGAACTATTTCTTTCTGAACTACCTAAATTGGACTTTTGTATTAAGCAAATCTGTCAGGGATAATTTTTTGACTATATTTCCTCTCAGTAGAATGTTTTTTTTTTTAATTTTTTTTTTTAAGAATACCTGCTGCCTGACATAATGAGGGAGTAAATAGGAACATTTTATTGATAGATCAATGCTCACTAGATCAAAGCACCAATATATGACTCTCTGGATTAGGACGCCTGCCAAACACAGTAAAATTAATGCAAATAAAAACATCATAGAGTAGTGGCTAATAGAACGACCCATGGACACAGCATCCCAAACTTGAATTCAGGCGAATTTTTTGCTGTGCTTTTGAATTCTTAATTTGGTCTTGGCTCGCGTCCAGTGGCACGTTTAATGAAGGGAATCAAAATGAGTACGTTTCTCATTCAGGTGGCTCCAGCTTGGGCCAGTGGCGCAATGGATAACGCATCTGACTACGGATCAGAAGATTCCAGGCTCGACTCCTGGCTGGCTCTGCTCTTCTTGACCTCATCCAACCTTATGCACAATGGCACATTTTGACACACTGAGATCAAAGGGTCTGTTTTGATGGCTCCAAAATTGGGCCTCATCTGACACAGCCCTCAGTGAGCACATTTTGACATTCGTTTCCCATATGGTCTAGCGGTTAGGATTCCTGGTTTTCACCCAGGCGGCCCGGGTTCGACTCCCGGTTTGGGAAACCTTCTTCTTGCAAGATTCCGCGGCGGATATCACGCTTCATTCGAGACTATATCCCGGCATTGTAGCAGCCGTCACAACGGCGGAGGCGCTGTGAGCTTGAGTCCACGTAGCCAAAAAAACTAACCACCTTCCCAAATGGTCCTTCCATTTCAACCTCTCAATGTTTCTCCCCTCTGCCATCTCAGGGAGTTTTTCCTTGCCACAGTTGCCACCGGCTTGCTCATAAGGGACAAAGTTCTAATTATAAAGAACATTCTTATTCGTTCTTTCTCACCGCATTATCTGTGTTAAGCTGCCTTGAGACAATGTTCATGGGTAAAGGTGCTATACAATATAAATAAATTGAATTGAATTGAACCACTTCTCAGGTTACCAGGAGGACATGCATCAAGACTCTGTTCTGTTCTAGCACCTAGTCGGTGAAAGCATTCCAACGAGATGTCTGCACATGTTACTCAAGCAAACTTTTTAAAATGCTTAAATACCAATTTCTTTCTGAAATACCTAAATAAGACTTTTGCATTAAGAAAAATAGTCAGTGATAATATCTGACTAAATTTCCTCCCAACAGACTTTGTATGTTTTTTTTTTTTTAATACCGGGTGACTGATCTAATGGAGTAGTAAATAGAAAAATGTAATTGATAGATACATCAAAGCACCACTATATGACTCTCTGGATTAGGATGCCTGCCGAACACCGTAAAATGAATGCAAATATAAACATCGTAGAGTAGTGGCTAATAGAACGGCCTATGGACACAGCATCCCAAACTTGAATCCAGGTGAATTTTGTGCAGTGCTTTCGAATTCTAGGATCGGAAGTGGCTCGCGACCAGTGGCGCGCCTCGTGATGAGCATAAAAGTGGACGAGTCGTTGCCGGAATGAGTCTCTCATTCAGGCGACGTCAGCTTGGGCCAGTGGCGCAATGGATAACGCGTCTGACTACGGATCAGAAGATTCTAGGTTCGACTCCTGGCTGGCTCGGTTCCTTTTGACCTGAGTCAACCCGATGCACAATGCCATTGATGAACTTACAGGGAGAGCAAAGTGGTGTGTTTCTACGGATCCAAAGTTGGCCCTCATCTGACACAGCACTTGGTATATGAATCATGGCATGGTTCTATCAATATGACACGCTTAGTTTGATCTTGACCGCGTTTTTTGCATCGCTCGTTAGTTGACTTTCACAAAGCTTAAATCTGTAAACCATTGTGATGGATACCAGAAGGAAAGAAGAATGAGCCAAACGGCTCCCAGTGTGGCCCCTGCCCTCATCCGGTAGTTTAAATTCCAGGGCAAACATGCTTTTCCCCGCACCCGCTAGCGTCTACTGCCGTGATCGTATAGTGGTTAGTACTCTGCGTTGTGGCCGCAGCAACCCCGGTTCGAATCCGGGTCACGGCATGGCCTTTACACACTTTGCTTTTACTGGTCATGCCATTGCTTGAACTACTCTATTGCAAAAGTTGTTTGCTGTTCCGCTTAAAGCTGAAAAATGGTTTTGACGGTTGCCAGTGGGAAAACCAAATGATGCGGTGTTTTGTCACACCATGATTCCGCGTTGGATACCACGCTTCATCCGAGAGGATATCCCGGCGTTGTACCTGCCGTCACAACGGTGGAGGCGCTTTGAGCTTGAGTCCACATAGCCAAAATACGAACCAGTACCCACTTTCCCGAATGATCGCACCATTTCTCAAGTTACTGGGAGGACGTGTTCTTTGACCTAGACGGTGAAAGCATTTCAAACAGATGTCTAAACATCTGACTTAAACAACTTTTCAAAATGCTTAAAGAACTATTTCTTTCTGAACTACCTAAATTGGACTTTTGCATTAAGCAAATCTGTCAGGGATTATTTTTTGACTATATTTCCTCTCAGTAGAATGTTTTTTTTTTTTTATTTTTTTTTTTTTAAGAATACCTGCTGCCTGACATAATGAGGGAGTAAATAGGAACATTTTATTGATAGATCAATGCTCACTAGATCAAAGCACCAATATATGACTCTCTGGATTAGGACGCCTGCCAAACACAGTAAAATTAATGCAAATAAAAACATCATAGAGTAGTGGCTAATAGAACGACCCATGGACACAGCATCCCAAACTTGAATTCAGGCGAATTTTTTGCTGTGCTTTTGAATTCTTAATTTGGTCTTGGCTCGCGTCCAGTGGCACGTTTCATGAAGGGAATCAAAATGAGTACGTTTCTCATTCAGGTGGCTCCAGCTTGGGCCAGTGGCGCAATGGATAACGCATCTGACTACGGATTAGAAGATTCCAGGCTCGACTCCTGGCTGGCTCTGCTCTTCTTGACCTCATCCAACCTTATGCACAATGGCACATTTTGACACACTGAGATCAAAGGGTCTGTTTTGATGGCTCCAAAATTGGGCCTCATCTGACACAGCCCTCAGTGAGCATATTTTGACATCCGTTTCCCATATGGTCTAGCGGTTAGGATTCCTGGTTTTCACCCAGGCGGCCCGGGTTCGACTCCCGGTTTGGGAAACCTTCTTCTTGCAAGATTCCGCGGCGGATATCACGCTTCATTCGAGACTATATCCCGGCATTGTAGCAGCCGTCACAACGGCGGAGGCGCTGTGAGCTTGAGTCCACGTAGCCAAAAAAACTAACCACCTTCCCAAATGGTCCTTCCATTTCAACCTCTCAATGTTTCTCCCCTCTGCCATCTCAGGGAGTTTTTCCTTGCCACAGTTGCCACCGGCTTGCTCATAAGGGACAAAGTTCTAATTATAAAGAACATTCTTATTCGTTCTTTCTCACCGCATTATCTGTGTTAAGCTGCCTTGAGACAATGTTCATGGGTAAAGGTGCTATACAATATAAATAAATTGAATTGAATTGAACCACTTCTCAGGTTACCAGGAGGACATGCATCAAGACTCTGTTCTGTTCTAGCACCTAGTCGGTGAAAGCATTCCAACGAGATGTCTGCACATGTTACTCAAGCAAACTTTTTAAAATGCTTAAATACCAATTTCTTTCTAAAATACCTAAATAAGACTTTTGCATTAAGAAAAATAGTCAGTGATAATATCTGACTAAATTTCCTCCCAACAGACTTTGTATGTTTTTTTTTTTTGAATACCGGGTGACTGATCTAATGGAGTAGTAAATAGAAAAATGTAATTGATAGATACATCAAAGCACCACTATATGACTCTCTGGATTAGGATGCCTGCCGAACACCGTAAAATGAATGCAAATATAAACATTGTAGAGTAGTGGCTAATAGAACGGCCTATGGACACAGCATCCCAAACTTGAATCCAGGTGAATTTTGTGCAGTGCTTTCGAATTCTAGGTTCGGAAGTGGCTCGCGACCAGTGGCGCGCCTCGTGATGAGCATAAAAGTGGACGAGTCATTGCCGGAATGAGTCTCTCATTCAGGCGACGTCAGCTTGGGCCAGTGGCGCAATGGATAACGCGTCTGACTACGGATCAGAAGATTCTAGGTTCGACTCCTGGCTGGCTCGGTTCCTTTTGACCTGAGTCAACCCGATGCACAATGCCATTGATGAACTTACAGGGAGAGCAAAGTGGTGTGTTTCTACGGATCCAAAGTTGGCCCTCATCTGACACAGCACTTGGTATATGAATCATGGCATGGTTCTATCAATATGACACGCTTAGTTTGATCTTGACCGCGTTTTTTGCATCGCTCGTTAGTTGACTTTCACAAAGCTTAAATCTGTAAACCATTGTGATGGATACCAGAAGGAAAGAAGAATGAGCCAAACGGCTCCCAGTGTGGCCCCTGCCCTCATCCGGTAGTTTAAATTCCAGGGCAAACATGCTTTTCCCCGCACCCGCTAGCGTCTACTGCCGTGATCGTATAGTGGTTAGTACTCTGCGTTGTGGCCGCAGCAACCCCGGTTCGAATCCGAGTCACGGCATGGCCTTTACACACTTTGCTTTTACTGGTCATGCCATTGCTTGAACTACTCTATTGCAAAAGTTGTTTGCTGTTCCGCTTAAAACTGAAAAATGGTTTTGACAGTTGCCAGTGGGAAAACCAAATGATGCGGTGTTTTGTCACACCATGATTCCGCGTTGGATACCACGCTTCATCCGAAAGGAAATACCGGCGTTGTACCTGCCGTCACAACGGTGGAGGCGCTTTGAGCTTGAGTCCACATAGCCAAAATACGAACCAGTACCCACCTTCCCGAATGATCGCACCATTTCTCAAGTTACTGGGAGGACGTGTTCTTTGACCTAGACGGTGAAAGCATTTCAAACAGATGTCTAAACATCTGACTTAAACAACTTTTCAAAATGCTTAAAGAACTATTTCTTTCTGAACTACCTAAATTGGACTTTTGTATTAAGCAAATCTGTCAGGGATAATTTTTTGACTATATTTCCTCTCAGTAGAATGTTTTTTTTTTTTTTTTTTTTTTTTTTAAGAATACCTGCTGCCTGACATAATGAGGGAGTAAATAGGAACATTTTATTGATAGATCAATGCTCACTAGATCAAAGCACCAATATATGACTCTCTGGATTAGGACGCCTGCCAAACACAGTAAAATTAATGCAAATAAAAACATCATAGAGTAGTGGCTAATAGAACGACCCATGGACACAGCATCCCAAACTTGAATTCAGGCGAATTTTTTGCTGTGCTTTTGAATTCTTAATTTGGTCTTGGCTCGCGTCCAGTGGCACGTTTCATGAAGGGAATCAAAATGAGTACGTTTCTCATTCAGGTGGCTCCAGCTTGGGCCAGTGGCGCAATGGATAACGCATCTGACTACGGATTAGAAGATTCCAGGCTCGACTCCTGGCTGGCTCTGCTCTTCTTGACCTCATCCAACCTTATGCACAATGGCACATTTTGACACACTGAGATCAAAGGGTCTGTTTTGATGGCTCCAAAATTGGGCCTCATCTGACACAGCCCTCAGTGAGCATATTTTGACATCCGTTTCCCATATGGTCTAGCGGTTAGGATTCCTGGTTTTCACCCAGGTGGCCCGGGTTCGACTCCCGGTTTGGGAAACCTTCTTCTTGCAAGATTCCGCGGCGGATATCACGCTTCATTCGAGACTATATCCCGGCATTGTAGCAGCCGTCACAACGGCGGAGGCGCTGTGAGCTTGAGTCCACGTAGCCAAAAAACTAACCACCTTCCCAAATGGTCCCTCCATTTCAACCTCTCAATGTTTCTCCCCTCTGCCATCTCAGGGAGTTTTTCCTTGCCACAGTTGCCACCGGCTTGCTCATAAGGGACAAAGTTCTAATTATAAAGAACATTCTTATTCGTTCTTTCTCACCGCATTATCTGTGTTAAGCTGCCTTGAGACAATGTTCATGGGTAAAGGTGCTATACAATATAAATAAATTGAATTGAATTGAACCACTTCTCAGGTTACCAGGAGGACATGCATCAAGACTCTGTTCTGTTCTAGCACCTAGTCGGTGAAAGCATTCCAACGAGATGTCTGCACATGTTACTCAAGCAAACTTTTTAAAATGCTTAAATACCAATTTCTTTCTGAAATACCTAAATAAGACTTTTGCATTAAGAAAAATAGTCAGTGATAATATCTGACTAAATTTCCTCCCAACAGACTTTGTATGTTTTTTTTTTTTGAATACCGGGTGACTGATCTAATGGAGTAGTAAATAGAAAAATGTAATTGATAGATACATCAAAGCACCACTATATGACTCTCTGGATTAGGATGCCTGCCGAACACCGTAAAATGAATGCAAATATAAACATTGTAGAGTAGTGGCTAATAGAACGGCCTATGGACACAGCATCCCAAACTTGAATCCAGGTGAATTTTGTGCAGTGCTTTCGAATTCTAGGTTCGGAAGTGGCTCGCGACCAGTGGCGCGCCTCGTGATGAGCATAAAAGTGGACGAGTCGTTGCCGGAATGAGTCTCTCATTCAGGCGACGTCAGCTTGGGCCAGTGGCGCAATGAATAACGCGTCTGACTATGGATCAGAAGATTCTAGGTTCGACTCCTGGCTGGCTCGGTTCCTTTTGACCTGAGTCAACCCGATGCACAATGCCATTGATGAACTTACAGGGAGAGCAAAGTGGTGTGTTTCTACGGATCCAAAGTTGGCCCTCATCTGACACAGCACTTGGTATATGAATCATGGCATGGTTCTATCAATATGACACGCTTAGTTTGATCTTGACCGCGTTTTTTGCATCGCTCGTTAGTTGACTTTCACAAAGCTTAAATCTGTAAACCATTGTGATGGATACCAGAAGGAAAGAAGAATGAGCCAAACGGCTCCCAGTGTGGCCCCTGCCCTCATCCGGTAGTTTAAATTCCAGGGCAAACATGCTTTTCCCCGCACCCGCTAGCGTCTACTGCCGTGATCGTATAGTGGTTAGTACTCTGCGTTGTGGCCGCAGCAACCCCGGTTCGAATCCGGGTCACGGCATGGCCTTTACACACTTTGCTTTTACTGGTCATGCCATTGCTTGAACTACTCTATTGCAAAAGTTGTTTGCTGTTCCGCTTAAAACTGAAAAATGGTTTTGACAGTTGCCAGTGGGAAAACCAAATGATGCGGTGTTTTGTCACACCATGATTCCGCGTTGGATACCACGCTTCATCCGAAAGGAAATACCGGCGTTGTACCTGCCGTCACAACGGTGGAGGCGCTTTGAGCTTGAGTCCACATAGCCAAAATACGAACCAGTACCCACCTTCCCGAATGATCGCACCATTTCTCAAGTTACTGGCAGGACGTGTTCTTTGACCTAGACGGTGAAAGCATTTCAAACAGATGTCTAAACATCTGACTTAAACAACTTTTCAAAATGCTTAAAGAACTATTTCTTTCTGAACTACCTAAATTGGACTTTTGTATTAAGCAAATCTGTCAGGGATTATTTTTTGACTATATTTCCTCTCAGTAGAATGTTTTTTTTTTTTTTGTTTTTTTTTTTAAGAATACCTGCTGCCTGACATAATGAGGGAGTAAATAGGAACATTTTATTGATAGATCAATGCTCACTAGATCAAAGCACCAATATATGACTCTCTGGATTAGGACGCCTGCCAAACACAGTAAAATTAATGCAAATAAAAACATCATAGAGTAGTGGCTAATAGAACGACCCATGGACACAGCATCCCAAACTTGAATTCAGGCGAATTTTTTGCTGTGCTTTTGAATTCTTAATTTGGTCTTGGCTCGCGTCCAGTGGCACGTTTCATGAAGGGAATCAAAATGAGTACGTTTCTCATTCAGGTGGCTCCAGCTTGGGCCAGTGGCGCAATGGATAACGCATCTGACTACGGATCAGAAGATTCCAGGCTCGACTCCTGGCTGGCTCTGCTCTTCTTGACCTCATCCAACCTTATGCACAATGGCACATTTTGACACACTGAGATCAAAGGGTCTGTTTTGATGGCTCCAAAATTGGGCCTCATCTGACACAGCCCTCAGTGAGCATATTTTGACATCCGTTTCCCATATGGTCTAGCGGTTAGGATTCCTGGTTTTCACCCAGGCGGCCCGGGTTTGACTCCCGGTTTGGGAAACCTTCTTCTTGCAAGATTCCGCGGCGGATATCACGCTTCATTCGAGACTATATCCCGGCATTGTAGCAGCCGTCACAACGGCGGAGGCGCTGTGAGCTTGAGTCCACGTAGCCAAAAAAACTAACCACCTTCCCAAATGGTCCTTCCATTTCAACCTCTCAATGTTTCTCCCCTCTGCCATCTCAGGGAGTTTTTCCTTGCCACAGTTGCCACCGGCTTGCTCATAAGGGACAAAGTTCTAATTATAAAGAACATTCTTATTCGTTCTTTCTCACCGCATTATCTGTGTTAAGCTGCCTTGAGACAATGTTCATGGGTAAAGGTGCTATACAATATAAATAAATTGAATTGAATTGAACCACTTCTCAGGTTACCAGGAGGACATGCATCAAGACTCTGTTCTGTTCTAGCACCTAGTCGGTGAAAGCATTCCAACGAGATGTCTGCACATGTTACTCAAGCAAACTTTTTAAAATGCTTAAATACCAATTTCTTTCTAAAATACCTAAATAAGACTTTTGCATTAAGAAAAATAGTCAGTGATAATATCTGACTAAATTTCCTCCCAACAGACTTTGTATGTTTTTTTTTTTTGAATACCGGGTGACTGATCTAATGGAGTAGTAAATAGAAAAATGTAATTGATAGATACATCAAAGCACCACTATATGACTCTCTGGATTAGGATGCCTGCCGAACACCGTAAAATGAATGCAAATATAAACATCGTAGAGTAGTGGCTAATAGAACGGCCTATGGACACAGCATCCCAAACTTGAATCCAGGTGAATTTTGTGCAGTGCTTTCGAATTCTAGGTTCGGAAGTGGCTCGCGACCAGTGGCGCGCCTCGTGATGAGCATAAAAGTGGACGAGTCGTTGCCGGAATGAGTCTCTCATTCAGGCGACGTCAGCTTGGGCCGGTGGCGCAATGGATAACGCGTCTGACTACGGATCAGAAGATTCTAGGTTCGACTCCTGGCTGGCTCGGTTCCTTTTGACCTGAGTCAACCTGATGCACAATGCCATTGATGAACTTACAGGGAGAGCAAAGTGGTGTGTTTCTACGGATCCAAAGTTGGCCCTCATCTGACACAGCACTTGGTATATGAATCATGGCATGGTTCTATCAATATGACACGCTTAGTTTGATCTTGACCGCTTTTTTTGCATCGCTCGTTAGTTGACTTTCACAAAGCTTAAATCTGTAAACCATTGTGATGGATACCAGAAGGAAAGAAGAATGAGCCAAACGGCTCCCAGTGTGGCCCCTGCCCTCATCCGGTAGTTTAAATTCCAGGGCAAACATGCTTTTCCCCGCACCCGCTAGCGTCTACTGCCGTGATCGTATAGTGGTTAGTACTCTGCGTTGTGGCCGCAGCAACCCCGGTTCGAATCCGGGTCACGGCATGGCCTTTACACACTTTGCTTTTACTGGTCATGCCATTGCTTGAACTACTCTATTGCAAAAGTTGTTTGCTGTTCCGCTTAAAACTGAAAAATGGTTTTGACAGTTGCCAGTGGGAAAACCAAATGATGCGGTGTTTTGTCACACCATGATTCCGCGTTGGATACCACGCTTCATCCGAAAGGAAATACCGGCGTTGTACCTGCCGTCACAACGGTGGAGGCGCTTTGAGCTTGAGTCCACATAGCCAAAATACGAACCAGTACCCACCTTCCCGAATGATCGCACCATTTCTCAAGTTACTGGCAGGACGTGTTCTTTGACCTAGACGGTGAAAGCATTTCAAACAGATGTCTAAACATCTGACTTAAACAACTTTTCAAAATGCTTAAAGAACTATTTCTTTCTGAACTACCTAAATTGGACTTTTGTATTAAGCAAATCTGTCAGGGATTATTTTTTGACTATATTTCCTCTCAGTAGAATGTTTTTTTTTTTTTTTTTTTTTTTTTAAGAATACCTGCTGCCTGACATAATGAGGGAGTAAATAGGAACATTTTATTGATAGATCAATGCTCACTAGATCAAAGCACCAATATATGACTCTCTGGATTAGGACGCCTGCCAAACACAGTAAAATTAATGCAAATAAAAACATCATAGAGTAGTGGCTAATAGAACGACCCATGGACACAGCATCCCAAACTTGAATTCAGGCGAATTTTTTGCTGTGCTTTTGAATTCTTAATTTGGTCTTGGCTCGCGTCCAGTGGCACGTTTCATGAAGGGAATCAAAATGAGTACGTTTCTCATTCAGGTGGCTCCAGCTTGGGCCAGTGGCGCAATGGATAACGCATCTGACTACGGATCAGAAGATTCCAGGCTCGACTCCTGGCTGGCTCTGCTCTTCTTGACCTCATCCAACCTTATGCACAATGGCACATTTTGACACACTGAGATCAAAGGGTCTGTTTTGATGGCTCCAAAATTGGGCCTCATCTGACACAGCCCTCAGTGAGCATATTTTGACATCCGTTTCCCATATGGTCTAGCGGTTAGGATTCCTGGTTTTCACCCAGGCGGCCCGGGTTCGACTCCCGGTTTGGGAAACCTTCTTCTTGCAAGATTCCGCGGCGGATATCACGCTTCATTCGAGACTATATCCCGGCATTGTAGCAGCCGTCACAACGGCGGAGGCGCTGTGAGCTTGAGTCCACGTAGCCAAAAAAACTAACCACCTTCCCAAATGGTCCTTCCATTTCAACCTCTCAATGTTTCTCCCCTCTGCCATCTCAGGGAGTTTTTCCTTGCCACAGTTGCCACCGGCTTGCTCATAAGGGACAAAGTTCTAATTATAAAGAACATTCTTATTCGTTCTTTCTCACCGCATTATCTGTGTTAAGCTGCCTTGAGACAATGTTCATGGGTAAAGGTGCTATACAATATAAATAAATTGAATTGAATTGAACCACTTCTCAGGTTACCAGGAGGACATGCATCAAGACTCTGTTCTGTTCTAGCACCTAGTCGGTGAAAGCATTCCAACGAGATGTCTGCACATGTTACTCAAGCAAACTTTTTAAAATGCTTAAATACCAATTTCTTTCTAAAATACCTAAATAAGACTTTTGCATTAAGAAAAATAGTCAGTGATAATATCTGACTAAATTTCCTCCCAACAGACTTTGTATGTTTTTTTTTTTTGAATACCGGGTGACTGATCTAATGGAGTAGTAAATAGAAAAATGTAATTGATAGATACATCAAAGCACCACTATATGACTCTCTGGATTAGGATGCCTGCCGAACACCGTAAAATGAATGCAAATATAAACATCGTAGAGTAGTGGCTAATAGAACGGCCTATGGACACAGCATCCCAAACTTGAATCCAGGTGAATTTTGTGCAGTGCTTTCGAATTCTAGGTTCGGAAGTGGCTCGCGACCAGTGGCGCGCCTCGTGATGAGCATAAAAGTGGACGAGTCGTTGCCGGAATGAGTCTCTCATTCAGGCGACGTCAGCTTGGGCCGGTGGCGCAATGGATAACGCGTCTGACTACGGATCAGAAGATTCTAGGTTCGACTCCTGGCTGGCTCGGTTCCTTTTGACCTGAGTCAACCCGATGCACAATGCCATTGATGAACTTACAGGGAGAGCAAAGTGGTGTGTTTCTACGGATCCAAAGTTGGCCCTCATCTGACACAGCACTTGGTATATGAATCATGGCATGGTTCTATCAATATGACACGCTTAGTTTGATCTTGACCGCGTTTTTTGCATCGCTCGTTAGTTGACTTTCACAAAGCTTAAATCTGTAAACCATTGTGATGGATACCAGAAGGAAAGAAGAATGAGCCAAACGGCTCCCAGTGTGGCCCCTGCCCTCATCCGGTAGTTTAAATTCCAGGGCAAACATGCTTTTCCCCGCACCTGCTAGCGTCTACTGCCGTGATCGTATAGTGGTTAGTACTCTGCGTTGTGGCCGCAGCAACCCCGGTTCGAATCCGGGTCACGGCATGGCTTTTACACACTTTGCTTTTACTGGTCATGCCATTGCTTGAACTACTCTATTGCAAAAGTTGTTTGCTGTTCCGCTTAAAGCTGAAAAATGGTTTTGACGGTTGCCAGTGGGAAAACCAAATGATGCGGTGTTTTGTCACACCATGATTCCGCGTTGGATACCACGCTTCATCCGAGAGGATATCCCGGCGTTGTACCTGCCGTCACAACGGTGGAGGCGCTTTGAGCTTGAGTCCACATAGCCAAAATACGAACCAGTACCCACCTTCCCGAATGATCGCACCATTTCTCAAGTTACTGGGAGGACGTGTTCTTTGACCTAGATGGTGAAAGCATTTCAAACAGATGTCTAAACATCTGACTTAAACAACTTTTCAAAATGCTTAAAGAACTATTTCTTTCTGAACTACCTAAATTGGACTTTTGTATTAAGCAAATCTGTCAGGGATTATTTTTTGACTATATTTCCTCTCAGTAGAATGTTTTTTTTTTTTTTTTTTTTTTTTTTTAAGAATACCTGCTGCCTGACATAATGAGGGAGTAAATAGGAACATTTTATTGATAGATCAATGCTCACTAGATCAAAGCACCAATATATGACTCTCTGGATTAGGACGCCTGCCAAACACAGTAAAATTAATGCAAATAAAAACATCATAGAGTAGTGGCTAATAGAACGACCCATGGACACAGCATCCCAAACTTGAATTCAGGCGAATTTTTTGCTGTGCTTTTGAATTCTTAATTTGGTCTTGGCTCGCGTCCAGTGGCACGTTTCATGAAGGGAATCAAAATGAGTACGTTTCTCATTCAGGTGGCTCCAGCTTGGGCCAGTGGCGCAATGGATAACGCATCTGACTACGGATCAGAAGATTCCAGGCTCGACTCCTGGCTGGCTCTGCTCTTCTTGACCTCATCCAACCTTATGCACAATGGCACATTTTGACACACTGAGATCAAAGGGTCTGTTTTGATGGCTCCAAAATTGGGCCTCATCTGACACAGCCCTCAGTGAGCATATTTTGACATCCGTTTCCCATATGGTCTAGCGGTTAGGATTCCTGGTTTTCACCCAGGCGGCCCAGGTTCGACTCCCGGTTTGGGAAACCTTCTTCTTGCAAGATTCCGCGGCGGATATCACGCTTCATTCGAGACTATATCCCGGCATTGTAGCAGCCGTCACAACGGCGGAGGCGCTGTGAGCTTGAGTCCACGTAGCCAAAAAAACTAACCACCTTCCCAAATGGTCCTTCCATTTCAACCTCTCAATGTTTCTCCCCTCTGCCATCTCAGGGAGTTTTTCCTTGCCACAGTTGCCACCGGCTTGCTCATAAGGGACAAAGTTCTAATTATAAAGAACATTCTTATTCGTTCTTTCTCACCGCATTATCTGTGTTAAGCTGCCTTGAGACAATGTTCATGGGTAAAGGTGCTATACAATATAAATAAATTGAATTGAATTGAACCACTTCTCAGGTTACCAGGAGGACATGCATCAAGACTCTGTTCTGATCTAGCACCTAGTCGGTGAAAGCATTCCAACGAGATGTCTGCACATGTTACTCAAGCAAACTTTTTAAAATGTTTAAATACCAATTTCTTTCTGAAATACCTAAATAAGACTTTTGCATTAAGAAAAATAGTCAGTGATAATATCTGACTAAATTTCCTCCCAACAGACTTTGTATGTTTTTTTTTTTTGAATACCGGGTGACTGATCTAATGGAGTAGTAAATAGAAAAATGTAATTGATAGATACATCAAAGCACCACTATATGACTCTCTGGATTAGGATGCCTGCCGAACACCGTAAAATGAATGCAAATATAAACATCGTAGAGTAGTGGCTAATAGAACGGCCTATGGACACAGCATCCCAAACTTGAATCCAGGTGAATTTTGTGCAGTGCTTTCGAATTCTAGGTTCGGAAGTGGCTCGCGACCAGTGGCGCGCCTCGTGATGAGCATAAAAGTGGACGAGTCGTTGCCGGAATGAGTCTCTCATTCAGGCGACGTCAGCTTGGGCCAGTGGCGCAATGGATAACGCGTCTGACTACGGATCAGAAGATTCTAGGTTCGACTCCTGGCTGGCTCGGTTCCTTTTGACCTGAGTCAACCCGATGCACAATGCCATTGATGAACTTACAGGGAGAGCAAAGTGGTGTGTTTCTACGGATCCAAAGTTGGCCCTCATCTGACACAGCACTTGGTATATGAATCATGGCATGGTTCTATCAATATGACACGCTTAGTTTGATCTTGACCGCGTTTTTTGCATCGCTCGTTAGTTGACTTTCACAAAGCTTAAATCTGTAAACCATTGTGATGGATACCAGAAGGAAAGAAGAATTAGCCAAACGGCTACCAGTGTGGCCCCTGCCCTCATCCGGTAGTTTAAATTCCAGGGCAAACATGCTTTTCCCCGCACCTGCTAGCGTCTAATGCCGTGATCGTATAGTGGTTAGTACTCTGCGTTGTGGCCGCAGCAACCCCGGTTCGAATCCGGGTCACGGCATGGCCTTTACACACTTTGCTTTTACTGGTCATGCCATTGCTTGAACTACTCTATTGCAAAAGTTGTTTGCTGTTCCGCTTAAAGCTGAAAAATGGTTATGACGGTTGCCAGTGGGAAAACCAAATTATGCGGTGTTTTGTCACACCATGATTCCGCGTTGGATACCACGCTTCATCCGAGAGGATATCCCGGCGTTGTACCTGCCGTCACAACGGTGGAGGCGCTTTGAGCTTGAGTCCACATAGCCAAAATACGAACCAGTACCCACCTTCCCGAATGATCGCACCATTTCTCAAGTTACTGGGAGGACGTGTTATTTGACCTAGACGGTGAAAGCATTTCAAACAGATGTCTAAACATCTGACTTAAACAACTTTTCAAAATGCTTAAAGAATTATTTCTTTCTGAACTACCTAAATTGGACTTTTGTATTAAGCAAATCTGTCAGGGATTATTTTTTGACTATATTTCCTCTCAGTAGAATGTTTTTTTTTTTTTTTTTTTTTTTTTTTAAGAATACCTGCTGCCTGACATAATGAGGGAGTAAATAGGAACATTTTATTGATAGATCAATGCTCACTAGATCAAAGCACCAATATATGACTCTCTGGATTAGGACGCCTGCCAAACACAGTAAAATTAATGCAAATAAAAACATCATAGAGTAGTGGCTAATAGAACGACCCATGGACACAGCATCCCAAACTTGAATTCAGGCGAATTTTTTGCTGTGCTTTTGAATTCTTAATTTGGTCTTGGCTCGCGTCCAGTGGCACGTTTCATGAAGGGAATCAAAATGAGTACGTTTCTCATTCAGGTGGCTCCAGCTTGGGCCAGTGGCGCAATGGATAACGCATCTGACTACGGATCAGAAGATTCCAGGCTCGACTCCTGGCTGGCTCTGCTCTTCTTGACCTCATCCAACCTTATGCACAATGGCACATTTTGACACACTGAGATCAAAGGGTCTGTTTTGATGGCTCCAAAATTGGGCCTCATCTGACACAGCCCTTAGTGAGCATATTTTGACATCCGTTTCCCATATGGTCTAGCGGTTAGGATTCCTGGTTTTCACCCAGGCGGCCCGGGTTCGACTCCCGGTTTGGGAAACCTTCTTCTTGCAAGATTCCGCGGCGGATATCACGCTTCATTCGAGACTATATCCCGGCATTGTAGCAGCCGTCACAACGGCGGAGGCGCTGTGAGCTTGAGTCCACGTAGCCAAAAAAACTAACCACCTTCCCAAATGGTCCTTCCATTTCAACCTCTCAATGTTTCTCCCCTCTGCCATCTCAGGGAGTTTTTCCTTGCCACAGTTGCCACCGGCTTGCTCATAAGGGACAAAGTTCTAATTATAAAGAACATTCTTATTCGTTCTTTCTCACCGCATTATCTGTGTTAAGCTGCCTTGAGACAATGTTCATGGGTAAAGGTGCTATACAATATAAATAAATTGAATTGAATTGAACCACTTCTCAGGTTACCAGGAGGACATGCATCAAGACTCTGTTCTGTTCTAGCACCTAGTCGGTGAAAGCATTCCAACGAGATGTCTGCACATGTTACTCAAGCAAACTTTTTAAAATGTTTAAATACCAATTTCTTTCTGAAATACCTAAATAAGACTTTTGCATTAAGAAAAATAGTCAGTGATAATATCTGACTAAATTTCCACCCAACAGACTTTGTATGTTTTTTTTTTTTGAATACCGGGTGACTGATCTAATGGAGTAGTAAATAGAAAAATGTAATTGATAGATACATCAAAGCACCACTATATGACTCTCTGGATTAGGATGCCTGCCGAACACCGTAAAATGAATGCAAATATAAACATCGTAGAGTAGTGGCTAATAGAACGGCCTATGGACACAGCATCCCAAACTTGAATCCAGGTGAATTTTGTGCAGTGCTTTCGAATTCTAGGATCGGAAGTGGCTCGCGACCAGTGGCGCGCCTCGTGATGAGCATAAAAGTGGACGAGTCGTTGCCGGAATGAGTCTCTCATTCAGGCGACGTCAGCTTGGGCCAGTGGCGCAATGGATAACGCGTCTGACTACGGATCAGAAGATTCTAGGTTCGACTCCTGGCTGGCTCGGTTCCTTTTGACCTGAGTCAACCCGATGCACAATGCCATTGATGAACTTACAGGGAGAGCAAAGTGGTGTGTTTCTACGGATCCAAAGTTGGCCCTCATCTGACACAGCACTTGGTATATGAATCATGGCATGGTTCTATCAATATGACACGCTTAGTTTGATCTTGACCGCGTTTTTTGCATCGCTCGTTAGTTGACTTTCACAAAGCTTAAATCTGTAAACCATTGTGATGGATACCAGAAGGAAAGAAGAATGAGCCAAACGGCTCCCAGTGTGGCCCCTGCCCTCATCCGGTAGTTTAAATTCCAGGGCAAACATGCTTTTCCCCGCACCTGCTAGCGTCTACTGCCGTGATCGTATAGTGGTTAGTACTCTGCGTTGTGGCCGCAGCAACCCCGGTTCGAATCCGGGTCACGGCATGGCCTTTACACACTTTGCTTTTACTGGTCATGCCATTGCTTGAACTACTCTATTGCAAAAGTTGTTTGCTGTTCCGCTTAAAGCTGAAAAATGGTTATGACGGTTGCCAGTGGGAAAACCAAATGATGCGGTGTTTTGTCACACCATGATTCCGCGTTGGATACCACGCTTCATCCGAGAGGATATCCCGGCGTTGTACCTGCCGTCACAACGGTGGAGGCGCTTTGAGCTTGAGTCCACATAGCCAAAATACGAACCAGTACCCACCTTCCCGAATGATCGCACCATTTCTCAAGTTACTGGGAGGACGTGTTCTTTGACCTAGACGGTGAAAGCATTTCAAACAGATGTCTAAACATCTGACTTAAACAACTTTTCCAAATGCTTAAAGAACTATTTCTTTCTGAACTACCTAAATTGGACTTTTGTATTAAGCAAATCTGTCAGGGATTATTTTTTGACTATATTTCCTCTCAGCAGAATGTTTTTTTTTTTTTTTTTTTAAGAATACCTGCTGCCTGACATAATGAGGGAGTAAATAGGAACATTTTATTGATAGATCAATGCTCACTAGATCAAAGCACCAATATATGACTCTCTGGATTAGGACGCCTGCCAAACACAGTAAAATTAATGCAAATAAAAACATCATAGAGTAGTGGCTAATAGAACGACCCATGGACACAGCATCCCAAACTTGAATTCAGGCGAATTTTTTGCTGTGCTTTTGAATTCTTAATTTGGTCTTGGCTGGCGTCCAGTGGCACGTTTCATGAAGGGAATCAAAATGAGTACGTTTCTCATTCAGGTGGCTCCAGCTTGGGCCAGTGGCGCAATGGATAACGCATCTGACTACGGGTCAGAAGATTCCAGGTTCGACTCCTGGCTGGCTCTGCTCTTCTTGACCTCATCCAACCTTATGCACAATGGCACATTTTGACACACTGAGATCAAAGGGTCTGTTTTGATGGCTCCAAAATTGGGCCTCATCTGACACAGCCCTTAGTGAGCATATTTTGACATCTGTTTTCCATATGGTCTAGCGGTTAGGATTCCTTGTTTTCACCCAGGCGGCCCGGGTTCGACTCCCGGTTTGGGAAACCTTCTTCTTGCAAGATTCCGCAGCGGATATCACGCTTCATTCGAGACTATATCCCGGCATTGTAGCAGCCGTCACAACGGCGGAGGCGCTGTGAGCTTGAGTCCACGTAGCCAAAAAAACTAACCACCTTCCCAAATGGTCCTTCCATTTCAACCTCTCAATGTTTCTCCCCTCTGCCATCTCAGGGAGTTTTTCCTTGCCACAGTTGCCACCGGCTTGCTCATAAGGGACAAAGGTCTAATTATAAAGAACATTCTTATTCGTTCTTTCTCACCGCATTATCTGTGTTAAGCTGCCTTGAGACAATGTTCATGGGTAAAGGTGCTATACAATATAAATAAATTGAATTGAATTGAACCACTTCTCAGGTTACCAGCAGGACATGCATCAAGACTCTGTTCTGTTCTAGCACCTAGTCGGTGAAAGCATTCCAACGAGATGTCTGCACATGTTACTCAAGCAAACTTTTAAAATGCTTAAATACCAATTTCTTTCTGAAATACCTAAATAAGACTTTTGCATTAAGAAAAATAGTCAGTGATAATATCTGACTAAATTTCCTCCCAACAGACTTTGTATGGTTTTTTTTTTTGGAATACCGGGTGACTGACCTAATGGACTAGTAAATAGAAAAATGTAATTGATAGATACATCAAAGCACCACTATATGACTCTCTGGATTAGGATGCCTGCTGAACACCGTAAAATGAATGCAAATACAAACATCGTAGAGTAGTGGCTAATAGAACGGCCTATGGACACAGCATCCCAAACTTGAATCCAGGTGAATTTTGTG
Source organism: Silurus aristotelis (assembly GCF_946808225.1). Taxonomy (NCBI): domain Eukaryota; kingdom Metazoa; phylum Chordata; class Actinopteri; order Siluriformes; family Siluridae; genus Silurus; species Silurus aristotelis. Next base: position 24,331,572 of record NC_139588.1, on the reverse strand, counting down.
CAGTGCTTTCGAATTCTAGGTTCGGAAGTGGCTCGCGACCAGTGGCGCGCCTCGTGATGAGCATAAAAGTGGACGAGTCGTTGCCGGAATGAGTCTCTCATTCAGGCGACGTCAGCTTGGGCCAGTGGCGCAATGGATAACGCGTCTGACTACGGATCAGAAGATTCTAGGTTCGACTCCTGGCTGGCTCGGTTCCTTTTGACCTGAGTCAACCCGATGCACAATGCCATTGATGAACTTACAGGGAGAGCAAAGTGGTGTGTTTCTACGGATCCAAAGTTGGCCCTCATCTGACACAGCACTTGGTATATGAATCATGGCATGGTTCTATCAATATGACACGCTTAGTTTGATCTTGACCGCGTTTTTTGCATCGCTCGTTAGTTGACTTTCACAAAGCTTAAATCTGTAAACCATTGTGATGGATACCAGAAGGAAAGAAGAATGAGCCAAACGGCTACCAGTGTGGCCCCTGCCCTCATCCGGTAGTTTAAATTCCAGGGCAAACATGCTTTTCCCCGCACCTGCTAGCGTCTAATGCCGTGATCGTATAGTGGTTAGTACTCTGCGTTGTGGCCGCAGCAACCCCGGTTCGAATCCGGGTCACGGCATGGCCTTTACACACTTTGCTTTTACTGGTCATGCCATTGCTTGAACTACTCTATTGCAAAAGTTGTTTGCTGTTCCGCTTAAAGCTGAAAAATGGTTATGACGGTTGCCAGTGGGAAAACCAAATTATGCGGTGTTTTGTCACACCATGATTCCGCGTTGGATACCACGCTTCATCCGAGAGGATATCCCGGCGTTGTACCTGCCGTCACAACGGTGGAGGCGCTTTGAGCTTGAGTCCACATAGCCAAAATACGAACCAGTACCCACCTTCCCGAATGATCGCACCATTTCTCAAGTTACTGGGAGGACGTGTTATTTGACCTAGACGGTGAAAGCATTTCAAACAGATGTCTAAACATCTGACTTAAACAACTTTTCAAAATGCTTAAAGAATTATTTCTTTCTGAACTACCTAAATTGGACTTTTGTATTAAGCAAATCTGTCAGGGATTATTTTTTGACTATATTTCCTCTCAGTAGAATGTTTTTTTTTTTTTTTTTTTTTTTTTTTAAGAATACCTGCTGCCTGACATAATGAGGGAGTAAATAGGAACATTTTATTGATAGATCAATGCTCACTAGATCAAAGCACCAATATATGACTCTCTGGATTAGGACGCCTGCCAAACACAGTAAAATTAATGCAAATAAAAACATCATAGAGTAGTGGCTAATAGAACGACCCATGGACACAGCATCCCAAACTTGAATTCAGGCGAATTTTTTGCTGTGCTTTTGAATTCTTAATTTGGTCTTGGCTCGCGTCCAGTGGCACGTTTCATGAAGGGAATCAAAATGAGTACGTTTCTCATTCAGGTGGCTCCAGCTTGGGCCAGTGGCGCAATGGATAACGCATCTGACTACGGATCAGAAGATTCCAGGCTCGACTCCTGGCTGGCTCTGCTCTTCTTGACCTCATCCAACCTTATGCACAATGGCACATTTTGACACACTGAGATCAAAGGGTCTGTTTTGATGGCTCCAAAATTGGGCCTCATCTGACACAGCCCTTAGTGAGCATATTTTGACATCCGTTTCCCATATGGTCTAGCGGTTAGGATTCCTGGTTTTCACCCAGGCGGCCCGGGTTCGACTCCCGGTTTGGGAAACCTTCTTCTTGCAAGATTCCGCGGCGGATATCACGCTTCATTCGAGACTATATCCCGGCATTGTAGCAGCCGTCACAACGGCGGAGGCGCTGTGAGCTTGAGTCCACGTAGCCAAAAAAACTAACCACCTTCCCAAATGGTCCTTCCATTTCAACCTCTCAATGTTTCTCCCCTCTGCCATCTCAGGGAGTTTTTCCTTGCCACAGTTGCCACCGGCTTGCTCATAAGGGACAAAGTTCTAATTATAAAGAACATTCTTATTCGTTCTTTCTCACCGCATTATCTGTGTTAAGCTGCCTTGAGACAATGTTCATGGGTAAAGGTGCTATACAATATAAATAAATTGAATTGAATTGAACCACTTCTCAGGTTACCAGGAGGACATGCATCAAGACTCTGTTCTGTTCTAGCACCTAGTCGGTGAAAGCATTCCAACGAGATGTCTGCACATGTTACTCAAGCAAACTTTTTAAAATGTTTAAATACCAATTTCTTTCTGAAATACCTAAATAAGACTTTTGCATTAAGAAAAATAGTCAGTGATAATATCTGACTAAATTTCCACCCAACAGACTTTGTATGTTTTTTTTTTTTGAATACCGGGTGACTGATCTAATGGAGTAGTAAATAGAAAAATGTAATTGATAGATACATCAAAGCACCACTATATGACTCTCTGGATTAGGATGCCTGCCGAACACCGTAAAATGAATGCAAATATAAACATCGTAGAGTAGTGGCTAATAGAACGGCCTATGGACACAGCATCCCAAACTTGAATCCAGGTGAATTTTGTGCAGTGCTTTCGAATTCTAGGATCGGAAGTGGCTCGCGACCAGTGGCGCGCCTCGTGATGAGCATAAAAGTGGACGAGTCGTTGCCGGAATGAGTCTCTCATTCAGGCGACGTCAGCTTGGGCCAGTGGCGCAATGGATAACGCGTCTGACTACGGATCAGAAGATTCTAGGTTCGACTCCTGGCTGGCTCGGTTCCTTTTGACCTGAGTCAACCCGATGCACAATGCCATTGATGAACTTACAGGGAGAGCAAAGTGGTGTGTTTCTACGGATCCAAAGTTGGCCCTCATCTGACACAGCACTTGGTATATGAATCATGGCATGGTTCTATCAATATGACACGCTTAGTTTGATCTTGACCGCGTTTTTTGCATCGCTCGTTAGTTGACTTTCACAAAGCTTAAATCTGTAAACCATTGTGATGGATACCAGAAGGAAAGAAGAATGAGCCAAACGGCTCCCAGTGTGGCCCCTGCCCTCATCCGGTAGTTTAAATTCCAGGGCAAACATGCTTTTCCCCGCACCTGCTAGCGTCTACTGCCGTGATCGTATAGTGGTTAGTACTCTGCGTTGTGGCCGCAGCAACCCCGGTTCGAATCCGGGTCACGGCATGGCCTTTACACACTTTGCTTTTACTGGTCATGCCATTGCTTGAACTACTCTATTGCAAAAGTTGTTTGCTGTTCCGCTTAAAGCTGAAAAATGGTTATGACGGTTGCCAGTGGGAAAACCAAATTATGCGGTGTTTTGTCACACCATGATTCCGCGTTGGATACCACGCTTCATCCGAGAGGATATCCCGGCGTTGTACCTGCCGTCACAACGGTGGAGGCGCTTTGAGCTTGAGTCCACATAGCCAAAATACGAACCAGTACCCACCTTCCCGAATGATCGCACCATTTCTCAAGTTACTGGGAGGACGTGTTCTTTGACCTAGACGGTGAAAGCATTTCAAACAGATGTCTAAACATCTGACTTAAACAACTTTTCAAAATGCTTAAAGAACTATTTCTTTCTGAACTACCTAAATTGGACTTTTGTATTAAGCAAATCTGTCAGGGATTATTTTTTGACTATATTTCCTCTCAGTAGAATGTTTTTTTTTTTTTTTTTTTTTTTTTTAAGAATACCTGCTGCCTGACATAATGAGGGAGTAAATAGGAACATTTTATTGATAGATCAATGCTCACTAGATCAAAGCACCAATATATGACTCTCTGGATTAGGACGCCTGCCAAACACAGTAAAATTAATGCAAATAAAAACATCATAGAGTAGTGGCTAATAGAACGACCCATGGACACAGCATCCCAAACTTGAATTCAGGCGAATTTTTTGCTGTGCTTTTGAATTCTTAATTTGGTCTTGGCTCGCGTCCAGTGGCACGTTTCATGAAGGGAATCAAAATGAGTACGTTTCTCATTCAGGTGGCTCCAGCTTGGGCCAGTGGCGCAATGGATAACGCATCTGACTACGGATCAGAAGATTCCAGGCTCGACTCCTGGCTGGCTCTGCTCTTCTTGACCTCATCCAACCTTATGCACAATGGCACATTTTGACACACTGAGATCAAAGGGTCTGTTTTGATGGCTCCAAAATTGGGCCTCATCTGACACAGCCCTCAGTGAGCATATTTTGACATCCGTTTCCCATATGGTCTAGCGGTTAGGATTCCTGGTTTTCACCCAGGCGGCCCGGGTTCGACTCCCGGTTTGGGAAACCTTCTTCTTGCAAGATTCCGCGGCGGATATCACGCTTCATTCGAGACTATATCCCGGCATTGTAGCAGCCGTCACAACGGCGGAGGCGCTGTGAGCTTGAGTCCACGTAGCCAAAAAAACTAACCACCTTCCCAAATGGTCCTTCCATTTCAACCTCTCAATGTTTCTCCCCTCTGCCATCTCAGGGAGTTTTTCCTTGCCACAGTTGCCACCGGCTTGCTCATAAGGGACAAAGTTCTAATTATAAAGAACATTCTTATTCGTTCTTTCTCACCGCATTATCTGTGTTAAGCTGCCTTGAGACAATGTTCATGGGTAAAGGTGCTATACAATATAAATAAATTGAATTGAATTGAACCACTTCTCAGGTTACCAGGAGGACATGCATCAAGACTCTGTTCTGTTCTAGCACCTAGTCGGTGAAAGCATTCCAACGAGATGTCTGCACATGTTACTCAAGCAAACTTTTTAAAATGCTTAAATACCAATTTCTTTCTAAAATACCTAAATAAGACTTTTGCATTAAGAAAAATAGTCAGTGATAATATCTGACTAAATTTCCTCCCAACAGACTTTGTATGTTTTTTTTTTTTGAATACCGGGTGACTGATCTAATGGAGTAGTAAATAGAAAAATGTAATTGATAGATACATCAAAGCACCACTATATGACTCTCTGGATTAGGATGCCTGCCGAACACCGTAAAATGAATGCAAATATAAACATCGTAGAGTAGTGGCTAATAGAACGGCCTATGGACACAGCATCCCAAACTTGAATCCAGGTGAATTTTGTGCAGTGCTTTCGAATTCTAGGTTCGGAAGTGGCTCGCGACCAGTGGCGCGCCTCGTGATGAGCATAAAAGTGGACGAGTCGTTGCCGGAATGAGTCTCTCATTCAGGCGACGTCAGCTTGGGCCGGTGGCGCAATGGATAACGCGTCTGACTACGGATCAGAAGATTCTAGGTTCGACTCCTGGCTGGCTCGGTTCCTTTTGACCTGAGTCAACCCGATGCACAATGCCATTGATGAACTTACAGGGAGAGCAAAGTGGTGTGTTTCTACGGATCCAAAGTTGGCCCTCATCTGACACAGCACTTGGTATATGAATCATGGCATGGTTCTATCAATATGACACGCTTAGTTTGATCTTGACCGCGTTTTTTGCATCGCTCGTTAGTTGACTTTCACAAAGCTTAAATCTGTAAACCATTGTGATGGATACCAGAAGGAAAGAAGAGTGAGCCAAACGGCTCCCAGTGTGGCCCCTGCCCTCATCCGGTAGTTTAAATTCCAGGGCAAACATGCTTTTCCCCGCACCTGCTAGCGTCTACTGCCGTGATCGTATAGTGGTTAGTACTCTGCGTTGTGGCCGCAGCAACCCCGGTTCGAATCCGGGTCACGGCATGGCCTTTACACACTTTGCTTTTACTGGTCATGCCATTGCTTGAACTACTCTATTGCAAAAGTTGTTTGCTGTTCCGCTTAAAGCTGAAAAATGGTTTTGACGGTTGCCAGTGGGAAAACCAAATGATGCGGTGTTTTGTCACACCATGATTCCGCGTTGGATACCACGCTTCATCCGAGAGGATATCCCGGCGTTGTACCTGCCGTCACAACGGTGGAGGCGCTTTGAGCTTGAGTCCACATAGCCAAAATACGAACCAGTACCCACCTTCCCGAATGATCGCACCATTTCTCAAGTTACTGGGAGGACGTGTTCTTTGACCTAGACGGTGAAAGCATTTCAAACAGATGTCTAAACATCTGACTTAAACAACTTTTCCAAATGCTTAAAGAACTATTTCTTTCTGAACTACCTAAATTGGACTTTTGTATTAAGCAAATCTGTCAGGGATTATTTTTTGACTATATTTCCTCTCAGCAGAATGTTTTTTTTTTTTTTTTTTTAAGAATACCTGCTGCCTGACATAATGAGGGAGTAAATAGGAACATTTTATTGATAGATCAATGCTCACTAGATCAAAGCACCAATATATGACTCTCTGGATTAGGACGCCTGCCAAACACAGTAAAATTAATGCAAATAAAAACATCATAGAGTAGTGGCTAATAGAACGACCCATGGACACAGCATCCCAAACTTGAATTCAGGCGAATTTTTTGCTGTGCTTTTGAATTCTTAATTTGGTCTTGGCTGGCGTCCAGTGGCACGTTTCATGAAGGGAATCAAAATGAGTACGTTTCTCATTCAGGTGGCTCCAGCTTGGGCCAGTGGCGCAATGGATAACGCATCTGACTACGGGTCAGAAGATTCCAGGTTCGACTCCTGGCTGGCTCTGCTCTTCTTGACCTCATCCAACCTTATGCACAATGGCACATTTTGACACACTGAGATCAAAGGGTCTGTTTTGATGGCTCCAAAATTGGGCCTCATCTGACACAGCCCTTAGTGAGCATATTTTGACATCTGTTTTCCATATGGTCTAGCGGTTAGGATTCCTTGTTTTCACCCAGGCGGCCCGGGTTCGACTCCCGGTTTGGGAAACCTTCTTCTTGCAAGATTCCGCAGCGGATATCACGCTTCATTCGAGACTATATCCCGGCATTGTAGCAGCCGTCACAACGGCGGAGGCGCTGTGAGCTTGAGTCCACGTAGCCAAAAAAACTAACCACCTTCCCAAATGGTCCTTCCATTTCAACCTCTCAATGTTTCTCCCCTCTGCCATCTCAGGGAGTTTTTCCTTGCCACAGTTGCCACCGGCTTGCTCATAAGGGACAAAGGTCTAATTATAAAGAACATTCTTATTCGTTCTTTCTCACCGCATTATCTGTGTTAAGCTGCCTTGAGACAATGTTCATGGGTAAAGGTGCTATACAATATAAATAAATTGAATTGAATTGAACCACTTCTCAGGTTACCAGCAGGACATGCATCAAGACTCTGTTCTGTTCTAGCACCTAGTCGGTGAAAGCATTCCAACGAGATGTCTGCACATGTTACTCAAGCAAACTTTTAAAATGCTTAAATACCAATTTCTTTCTGAAATACCTAAATAAGACTTTTGCATTAAGAAAAATAGTCAGTGATAATATCTGACTAAATTTCCTCCCAACAGACTTTGTATGGTTTTTTTTTTTGGAATACCGGGTGACTGACCTAATGGACTAGTAAATAGAAAAATGTAATTGATAGATACATCAAAGCACCACTATATGACTCTCTGGATTAGGATGCCTGCCGAACACCGTAAAATGAATGCAAATACAAACATCGTAGAGTAGTGGCTAATAGAACGGCCTATGGACACAGCATCCCAAACTTGAATCCAGGTAAATTTTGTGCAGTGCTTTTGAATTCTAGGTTCGGACGTGGCTCGCGACCAGTGGCGCGCCTCGTGATGAGCATAAAAGTGAACGAGTCGTTGCCGGAATGAATCTCTCATTCAGGCGACGTCAGCTTGGGCCAGTGGCGCAATGGATAACGCGTCTGATTACGGATCAGAAGATTCTAGGTTCGACTCCTGGCTGGCTCGGTTCCTTTTGACCTGAGTCAATCTGATGCACAATGCCATTGATGAACTTACAGGGAGAGCAAAGTGGTGTGTTTCTACGGATCCAAAGTTGGCCCTCATCTGACACAGCACTTGGTATATGAATCATGGCATGGTTTTATCAATATGACACGCTTAGTTTGACCTTCACCGCGTTTTTTGCATCGCTTGTTAGTTGACTTTCACAAAGCTTAAATCTGTACACCATTGTGATGGGTACCAGAAGGAAAGAAGAATGAGCCGAATGGCTCCCAGTGTGGCCCCTGCCCTCATCCGGTAGTTTAAATTCCAGGGCAAACATGCTTTTCCCCGCGCCTGCTAGCGTCTACTGCCGTGATCGTATAGTGGTTAGTACTCTGCGTTGTGGCCGCAGCAACCCCGGTTCGAATCCGGGTCACGGCATGGCCTTTACACACTTTGCTTTTACTGGTCATGCCATTGCTTGAACTTCTCTATTGCAAAAGTTGTTTGCTGTTCCGCTTAAAGCTGAAAAATGGTTTTGACGGTTGCCAGTGGGAAAACCAAATGATGCGGTGTTTTGTCACACCATGATTCCGCGTTGGATACCACGCTTCATTTGAGAGGATATCCTGGCGTTGTACCTGCCGTCACAGCGGTGGAGGCGCTTTGAGCTTGAGTCCACATAGCCAAAATACGAACCAGTACCCACCTTCCCGAATGATCGCACCATTTCTCAAGTTACTGGGAGGACGTGTTCTTTGACCTAGACGGTGATAGCATTTCAAACAGATGTCTAAACATCTGACTTAAACAACTTTTCAAAATGCTTAAAGAACTATTTCTTTCTGAACTACCTAAATTGGACTTTTGTATTAAGCAAATCTGTCAGGGATTATTTTTTGACTATATTTCCTCTCAGTAGAATGTTTTTTTTTTTTTTGTTTTTTTTTAAGAATACCTGCTGCCTGACATAATGAGGGAGTAAATAGGAACATTTTATTGATAGATCAATGTTTACTAGATCAAAGCACCACTATATGACTCTCTGGATTAGGATGCCTTCCAAACACCGTAAAATGAATGCAAATATAAACATCATAGAGTAGTGGCTAATAGAACGGCCTATGGACACAGCATCCCAAACTTGAATCCAGGTGAATTTTGTGCAGTGCTTTTGAATTCAAGGTTCGGACGTGGCTCGCGACCAGTGGTGCGCCTCGTGATGAGCATAAAAGTGTACGAGTTGTTGCCGGAATGAGTCTCTCATTCAGGCGACATCAGCTTGGGCCAGTGGCGCAATGGATAACGCGTCTGACTACGGATCAGAAGATTCTAGGTTCGATTCCTGGCTGGCTCGGTTCCTTTTGACCTGAGTCAACCTGATGCACAATGCCATCGATGAACTTACAGGGAGAGCAAAGTGGTGTGTTTCTACGGATCCAAAGTTGGCCCTCATCTGACACAGCACTTGGTATATGAATCATGGCATGGTTCTATCAATATGACACGCTTAGTTTGACCTTCACCGGGTTTTTTGCATCGCTCGTTAGTTGACTTTCACAAAGCTTAAATCTGTACACCATTGTGATGGATACCAGAAGGAAAGAAGAATGAGCCGAAAGACAATAACAATAATACAAGGGGAAGAAACAACAATGGGTAAGGGCGTGGAACAAAAAGGAAAGGAGCACAACAACCAGGAGTATCACTTACAGCAGGACAGGGGAATCTGGACCCAATTAGGACTAACTGAATGTTTGCAAAACGCCATTTAAGTCCAAGAGTCTCCGTCCTGTTGCGTGTCCACTGATGTCTCTTCCACTTGGTCCTTCTTCTCCACTGCGTCCAAAGCGTTTTGCAGGCAGTTGACAGGCAGCCTGCTAATTGGCCTGAACGCAAAGGAATCCAACAATCTAACATGTAAGGAACAAGCAACTGGAATGGAAGGTGAAAAGGGAAAAGAAAAGGAGAACAAACAAATGGAACAAATGAAAAGAAAGAGGTCAGCAAAGGCAATACCTAATGAAAATGTTACCTAGTATCCTGTTAGTTACCTAGTATCCTGTTAGCCAACGTCCAGTCACTGGAGAACAAGCTCGACGAACTTAGGGCAAGGGTCAAGTTCCAGAGAGACATTCGGGACTGCAACCTTCTCTGCTTCACCGAGACATGGCTGAACCCAGCGGTACCGGACCACGCCATCCAGCCGGCCGAGTTCTTCTCGGTTTACCGCATGGACAGAACACTGGAGTCGGGGAAGTCAAGAGGAGGTGGAGTGTGTCTGATGGTGAACAACCACTGGTGCGACAGCACGAGCATCGTTCCTCTTTCACGCTCCTGCACACCAAATCTGGAACTACTGACCATCAAATGTCGGCCCTTCTATCTACCTCGGGAATTCAGTTTGGTCATTGTCAGTGCCGTTTATATTCCACCTCATGCGGACACGGACACTGCAGTATGGGATTTACACGAGACAATAACTCTTCACCAAACACAGCATTGGGACGCTGCGTTCATTGTGGTCGGAGATTTCAACAGTGCCAACCTCAAGCGCGCACTACCGAACTTTCATCAGCACATCACCTGCCCTACCAGGGGCGAAATAACACTGGACCACTGTTACACGCCATTCAAGAGCAGCTACAAGGCACAATCACGTCCACCGTTTGGGAAATCGGACCATGCCGCCATCTTTCTCATGCCTGTTTACAAACAAAGGCTGAAACAGGAATCTCCGGTTCAGAGGGAGGTCGCGCGCTGGACTGACCAATCGGTGGCCACTCTGCAGGACGCTTTGGATGACGCAGACTGGGACATGTTCCAGCGCAGCTCTGATGACGTCAACATGTTTACGGAAGCGGTTGTGGGATTCATCGGGAAACTAGCTGATGATACAGTGCAGAAAACCACCATCAGAACGTTTCCCAACCAGAAGCCGTGGGTGGATAAAACTATCTGCGACGCTCTGAGATCCCGCTCCGCTGCCTACAACACGGGGCTCGCCACCGGGGACATGGACGAGTACAAGGCTGCGTCTTACAGTGTTCGCAGAGAGGTGAAGGAAGCAAAGCGGCGCTACGGGAGGAAACTAGAGTCACAGTTTCAACATGGTGGCTCTAGGAACCTGTGGCAGGGACTAAGAACAATAACGGACTATAAAACACCATCTTCTAAAATAGTGAATGCGGACGCTTCTCTGGCAGACGAGCTAAACACCTTTTACGCTCGTTTCGAGGCTGCAGCTAACCACGCTAGCGGCACAACCAGCGTGCACGCCGAGAGAGCCGGAGAGGTAAACACGTTCACCATCTCGGAGCATGACGTGAGGAGGGCTTTCAAGAGAGTGAATACCAGGAAGGCAGCAGGACCAGATGGCATCACAGGCCGGGTTCTGAAAGCCTGCGCTGACCAGCTAGCACCGGTGTTCACTGAGATATTCAACCTCTCACTGGAACAGTCTGTTGTCCCCTCATGTTTCAAACAGTCCACCATTGTTCCTGTCCCGAAGAAACCCCAACGATAACCCCAAGCCTGCCTCAACGACTACCGCCCTGTAGCCTTGACCTCAGTAGTGATGAAGTGCTTCGAGAGACTGGTCAGAGACTTCATCACTGCATCACTACCAGACACACTGGACCCACTACAGTTTGCGTACCGTCAGAACCACTCTACTGAGGACGCCATTGCTCATCTTCTCCACACCACGATGAGCCACCTGGACCAAAGAAATGGGAATTATGCAAAGATGTTGTTCGTGGACTACAGTTCAGCGTTTAACACCATAATTCCCTCCACACTCACCTCTAAGTTGGAGGTCCTGGGACTCAGCCAGCCGCTGTGTCAATGGATCTCTAACTTCCTAACAGACAGACCACAAGCCGTACGGGTGGGAAAACACACCTCATCCACCCTCACCCTCAGCACTGGCGCCCCCCAGGGTTGTGTTCTGAGCCCCCTGCTTTACTCAATGTACACACATGACTGTGTGGCCACATCCAACTCCACCACCATCATCAAGTTTGCTGACGACACTGTTGTGGTGGGTCTGATCTCCAACAACGACGAGACGGCCTACCTACAGGAGGTTAAAAACCTGGAGAGATGGTGCCAGGAGAACAACCTTCTCCTGAATGTCAGCAAGACTAAGGAGTTGATCGTGGACTTCAGCACAAAGCGGGAGCGGGCATACCAACCTATAAACATCAGCGGGACCCCAGTGGAGAAAGTGGACAGTTTCCGGTACCTTGGTGTTAACATCACACAGGATCTGTCTTGGTCCTGTCACACCAACACCCTGGTGAAGAAGGCCTGGCAGCGTCTGTACCATCTGAGACGCTTAAGGGACTTTAAACTACCCTCTCAGGTGCTTAAGACTTTCTACACTTGCACCATTGAGAGTGTCCTGACGGGCAGCATCACTTCCTGGTTCGGGAACAGCACCATGCAGGACAGACGAGCCCTCCAGAGGGTGGTGCGTTCAGCTGAACGTACCATCCACACTGAGCTCCCTAACCTGCAGGACATCTATAGCACGCGGTGCAGGACCAGAGCCAGGAAGATTATGAAGGACCTCAGCCATCCCAACAATGGACTCTTTTCTCTGTTGCGTTCAGGAAAACGCTTCCGCTCCCTGAAAGCGAACACAGAGAGAATGAGGAGGAGCTTCTTCCCGCAGGCCATCCGGTGTTTAAACCAGGAAACACCCAGGATCTAGAACTGGCCCACTCTCTCCACCATCATCATCACACTTCTCTGTACATATATTCACCTTCGCACCACGTCACTTTAAACATATCTCACCGTTCGCACCACGACACTTTAAACTTTGGACTTGCACAGCACAGTGCGCTTTTTATTTTATTCATACCACATGGACCATATTGCACCATATTGCACATGGACACTTTACGGACCTTTACACCACACCATACCGCACACGGACACTTTATGGACAACCCACCACAAACTGCCTATTGTTTACATATTGTTTACATTTTTATTTTGTTTACATTTTTCACTACACATTGTTTACTGTTTATATGTATATTTGCTCACACATTATTCTTTTATATATATATATATATATATATATATATATATATATATATATATATATATATATATATATATATATATATATATATATATATATATCTTTATACCTTATATTCTTTTACTTTATTTTATTTATTTATTTTATTTTATTTTAATAGTTTTTTTTTTTTTATACCTTATAGTTATTTATCTGCCTCCTTTTCTTTCCCCCATCCTATTCCCTCATGCCGGACCATTGTACAAAACATTTCACTACATGTCGTACCCTGTATGTATGTGTATGTGATGAATAAAATTTGATTTGATTTGATTTGTTGCCAGGAAGAAAGTCCTTAAAAAAGACATACAGTCGAACCCACTTATCTCGACCTCGGTTAACTCGCCAACCCTATTAAGTCAATGTTTTTGAAGTGGAACCGTCAAATTCTCTCTTTGTCTTAACATTTTCTTATCGGTTATGTCGATCCTTTTATGTCGCCGAACCCTAATATCTCGAGCACAAAAGAGGGCCAAATTAGCCACCTAACGTCGGTTATCTCGATCCCCATAACCACTCGCCGGCTTTTGAAAATGTTAGTTATCGATGCCACTTCACCATCTGTATTTTCGCGCATATAAGACGCGTCTTATACAAAGTTGTACGTACCCCTCACCCAGGGTGCATGTTATATTAGAGATCAGCCTGGAATGACGTGAAGAAGAAAGCAATCTCAAACTGCTGAATGCACTGCGTCATTCAGGATATTTCCGACGATGAGTTTCAGGCACAGTGCCGTGCAGCCGCAGAAGAACTCGCGGAAGTGGTGGAAAAATCAAGCCTTACAGATGCTATCTTGGAAGAGGAGGCACAGGAGTGTAGGATACTTTTCAGAACTGTGTGAGAGTGAAATGACTCGCGAATTTAATGTTGACACTGGTTAGCTTTTTGTAAAAACGAACTACACCCCGCACATTTTTTTGTGATTTTGTGAGCGAGCTTTGTGTTCGCAATGTTGGAGAATATAATAAAAGTTTGTTTTAAGAATCGATGGTGGTTTGTATTGTATACTGGTAAATCTCTGCTGTTAGTTGGTGCACATATGCCTTTTGTTGTTAGCAAACGTATGTACATTTTTATAGCATGCCTTCATCAAACAAATCGCGGCAACGCCTTTGTGTAAAAAACCTCCAAAAACATGTGCATGTACATTCTCATTTATTAAAGCACATCATGTACATAAAGAAATTTCAAGCACGTTAATATATTGCTGCCATATTGGTTTTCGTTTATCTCGATCATTAGTTATCTCAACGCTTTTTGGCAAACCCCTAGGCCGGCGACATAACCGGGTTCAACTGTAATAAAGACTGAAAACAGATTTGACTCTCTAAAAGCTATGCTTCTTGCTTTTAAGAATTTTTACTTTTAATGCCAGGGGACTTACAGATATAAGACAATTTTAGAAAATAAAGGAAATGTTCAAAGCTGAAGATATTATTTTGTTACAGGATACTAACTGAAGGAAAGGCCACATGACAGGAATGAAGAAAAGGTGGAAAGGAGAGGTGTTATATTCACATGGGGATGATAGGATGGGCAGAGGGGTGGCATTTTTAATAAGGGAAAACAATTGCGTAAGATGTAAAACAATATTTAACGTTAAAGAGAGGAAATGTATGGCTGTAGAAATGGAGTATGAGGGGAAATTAGTAGTGGTGGTAAATGTTTATGCGCCAATGTAAGAAAACAAAAAGAATGAGTATTTTGGTGCCTTAAGAGCTTTTAAAAAAAATACAGAGAAAATGTTATGATGGGTGATTTTAATACCATTTTCAGTAAATACGAAATGGGTAAAGGGAATGTTTTTTAAAACTGATAAAGGAAGAAAAGAGTTGAAGTCATTAATGGAAGAAAACAACATGATTGATGTTGAAAGAAAAAGAAAGAAGAAAGAAATGAAAGCATAAAGGAATATTCAAGAAGGTAATTGGTAGGGAATTTTATGTGCAAAACAAGAATTTATTTTATTTTATGTACAAGGAACATTGAAAGTTTTATCGGTAATATTAAGTTAAATATCGAGACTCATAGTGAACATACTTTACACTAAATTAAAGCATTATGACTCAACTTGTAGACTTAAATGTTCTGATTTCTTTGAATGAATTCAATATTTGGCTTGATGACTACATCTGGTGGAAATTTTGTGTCAATAGCCCACTTAGAAATCCCCTTACTGATAAAAATGCTGATGTGTCAAATACTAATTTTCTCCGCTGTATATATAATGTGAGTACAACCCTTACAATTTAACAACCATTTTAGTATCTTCTCAAGGGTCAATACTATAGAAATAAAACTTTTATAAAACTTTTATAAAAAAAATATTCTATAGCAGTATTTAGAGTAGTGCAGCTTGTAAAGCAGTACAGATTTACTGTCCTCTGAAAATAACTCAACATTATTGTCTAAATAGCTGGCAGCAAATGTGAGTACACCCTAAGTGAAAGTCCAAAATATGTCCAAGGTGTGAATATTATGTTTGAGCATCATTGTTATCTAGTACTGCCTCCTGGGCATGGAATTTACCAGAGCTGCATACGTTGTTGCTTAGATCCTCTTTCACTCCTCCATAATGACATCACGTTCTGCTTCAGAATGTCACAGAGCATGTTGAAATCCATGTTTCCCTCAGTGAACTGCAGCCCCCAAGTACAGTGGAAGAGTGGAAATTCGGTTGGACCAGATGACATACCAGTAGAAGTATGGAGATGTTTAGGAGAGATGGCAGTGGAGTTTTTAACCAGATTGTTTAACAACATTCTGGAAGGTGAGAGGATGCCTGAGGAATGGAGAAGGAGTGTGCTGGTACCGGTTTTTAAGAATAAGGGAGATGTGCAGACCTGCAGTAACTACAGGGGAATAAAGTTAATCAATCACAGCAGGTTTTAAGATCTCAAAGGAGCGTGAAGGATTGTAGTGTGTTAAAAGACTGGAGATACATGAAGATAAACCATTTAGTGTTTTGTAAGTAAGTATTCGTAGTTTGTAGTGGATTCGAAACTTAACAGGTAGCCAGTGTAGGGATGAGAAGATTGGGGTTATATGATCATATTTTCTTGACCTTGTGAGAACTCTGACTGCTGCATTCTGAACTAACTGAAGCTTGTTTATTAATGATGCAGGACATCCACCTAGTAATGCATTACAATAGTCTATTCTGGAGGTCATGAACGCATGGACGAGCTTCTCTGCATCAGATATAGACAACAACTTAGCTTAGAAATATTTCTAAGGTGGAAGAAGACGATGTGATTATTAAAAGATAAGTTGCTCTAAAATAACTCCCAGGTCTTTTACTGTTGAACTAGTGGTTACAGAACATCCGTCTAAATGCAGGTTGAGATGCTGGAGCTTCTGTGTACTGGTTTTTGGGCCGATGAGCAAAATCTCAGTCTTATCAGAATTTAATAATAGAAAGTTATGAGTCATCCAATTCTTTATTTACTTTATTCTTTGAGTAATTAAATTATTTGACACACTCGGTTATCCGAGCCAATTGAGCTGTATCGCCTGGTTTTGAAGAGATATATAGTTGGTGAAGGGAGATTTGCAGACCTGCAGTATCTACAGAGGAAAAAAGTTTGATCATTGAAGTTATGGGAAAGTGTAGTTAACAGGTGGAGAAGATCCGGGAGAGGTGGAGGTACATGCTGGAGAGAAGGGGAATGAAAGTCAGTAGGAGTAAGACAAAGTACATGTGTGTGAATGAGAGGGAGGGCAGTGGAGGGGTGCGGTTGCAGGGAGAAGAGGTGGAGAAGGTGGAGGAGTTCAGGTACCTGGGGTCAACAGTGCAGAGTAATGGAGAGTGTGTTAGAGAAGTGAAGAAAAGAGTGCAGGCAGGGTGGAGTGGGTGGAGAAGAGTGATAGCAGGAGTGATTTGTGATAGAAGAGTATTTGTGAGAGTGAAAGGGAAAGTTTATAGGACTGTGGTGAGACCTGCGATGTTGTATGGATTAGAGACAGTGGCATTGAGTAAAAGACAGGAGGTGGAGCTGGAGGTAGCAGAGCTGAAGATGTTGAGGTTTTTGTTGGGAGTGACGACGATGGACAGGATTAGAAATGAGTTTATTAGAGGGACAGCGCATGTAGGACGTTTTGGAGACAAGGTGAGGGAGGTGAGATTGAGATGGTTTGGACATGTGCAGAGGAGGGACATGGGGTATATCAGTAGGAGAATGCTGAGGATGGAGCCACCAGGAAGGAGGAAAAGAGGAAGAACAAGAAGAAGGTTTATGGATGTGTTGAGGGAAGACATGCAGGTGGTTGGGGTGAAAGAGGCAGATGTAGAGGACAGGGGGGTATGGAGACGGATGATCCGCTGTGGAGAGACCTAATGGGAGAAGCCGAAAGAAAAAGAAGAAGAAGAAGTAGAAGAAGAAGAAGAAGAAGCTCTCTTAAAAATGACTTCACCAAAAATAAACATACATTTGCATAATGCATCTATATTTGTCCATGCCCATGTTAATTAGATTATTAAAACTTGAAAAGTATTAATTTAAGGTACATTTAAAGCAGATAAATATGTGCGATCAAATTGCGATTAATTATTTTACTCAAGATAATCACTGTGATTCAATATTTCAATATATCAATTGACAGCCTTTTATATATATATAAGGCTGTCATTTAAAGCATCAAGCATTTAAAACTATAGGAGCTTTTATACATTTACTCCAGTAAAGGTTTAAATGGAGCACTTTTACTAGAGTAATATTTTACTATTTATTATATTTTAATATTTGATATTTTTATTTAGTAATATTTTAATGT
The DNA here is from genome assembly GCF_946808225.1 of Silurus aristotelis. Taxonomy (NCBI): domain Eukaryota; kingdom Metazoa; phylum Chordata; class Actinopteri; order Siluriformes; family Siluridae; genus Silurus; species Silurus aristotelis. The sequence continues at coordinate 24,313,986 of NC_139588.1, read as the reverse complement.
ATCTCTACTTTAACTCAACTACATGGTTTGTGTACATTTCTCCCACTAGTGAATAATAATAATAATAATAATAATAATAATAATAATAATAATAATAATAATAATAATAATAATAATAAAACTGGTGTCCACTATTCATGTGCATACTCTGTGACGTACACGCCTACCAGCTCGACCGTCCAATCAGCGAGCGTCTCTCGAACACGTACCGATAGACAATAGCAGCGCTAGGGGCGGGTCAAGCGGAAGAAGGGGACTCGCGTGGTTTCGGGGTTCTCGCGATATTTGGCGTGAAGCCCGCTTTGCTGCCCGTGCCCTATGGTCTCGCGCATCCTCAGGTCGGTATATAAAGGCGGAACGGCGACGGAGCAGGACGGCTGGAACCGAGCAGCGCCGGGACCGGGCTAAACTACTACTCTTATTATTATTATTATTATTATTATTATTATTATTACATTAGTAGATCGTGAAAGAGAGAAACCAAAACCAAAAAAAAAAAACACAGCTGGGTGCTATATTTATTTATTTATTTATTTTCTCTCGTCTCCGAACTTTTTTTTTTTAAAGCTAGTTCTTAAACTGGTTGTGTTTTTTTTTTTTTTTTTAGTTAAAATGGCGAGCTCGGCCAACTCGAACCCAGTGGTAAGGACCCCGATCTCAGACTCAGATCAGACTCAGATCAGACACGGCGCTGAATTCAAAGACAAAATCAACAAAACAAGCCATAATCCACGGTCAAAGCATTGCCGGGGCTAGTCAGGGGTTTTTCTTTCTCTCTCTCTCTCTCTCTCTCTCTCTCTCCTATTGGTATTCCCATTAATATTAATATATTAAATAAATCCAGCTTGTGTTTCTTCACGAACTCGGCCATGTTAATCGTGTTTCTGGAGAGAAGCAGCTGAGACTCGGATCTCCATGTTAGTCGACGCGTCTTACTGTGGATAAATACACGATTTTATCGCCTTTACTTTTTTATTTCATAAGATTTAGGAGGTGAATGTAGTGTTTTTGTTTTTGAGGCGGATATATTTCCGGAAATATGGTCAATATCGCCTCGGCGTACACTTTTTAACGACCTCCCCTTTAATATATATATATATATATATATATATATTGATTTTCATTTATTTATAAATATACGTATATATAAATGACATTAGTATGGATTTTTATTCAGTTGAACCGGAGGCTAATTTTCGCTGCGTCATTATGGTGGTTTGTGTGGTGACTGAACCGCCGCCATGTTTGTTCTCTTTAAACGCAGCCAAAATATCAGATTAATAATTGTATTAAAATAATAATAATAATAATAAATCGTTATCAGAAGTGTGTTCGGGGGTGTGTGTGTGTGTGTGTGTGTGTGTGTCTGTCCTTTCCGCAGGCTGCTTTTATACACATCCACGCGCTCTAATATAGACTCGGGGAAGATGGGAAGGAGTTGCGCGCGCCACGTCACGCCTCACGCGCCATATAACAGCCTCCCCCCCTCCCCCACACCCTTTATGCACGCGCTTTAAATAGATTGCTCGCGGGGGCGCGCACCCTGAGCACAGGCTTTAAATAGTGTGTGTCTGTATTCAGGGTCTAAACCTTTTATATATGTTTTTATATAATTGTGTGTATAAATGTTTTATTAGAGAGAAAAAATGCAATCGGATGCAAGATTATCGAAACGTGGTCGAACAGCATCATGCATCAGGTGTTTACCGGTTTCCTCCACCCGCCGGTATTCGTGAATCGCGGTTTTGACGATAACTGTGACCCTGCAGCGTTGCAGTTTGTGTGTCACCGTAGCACGTCGTGATGTCCGAGCAAGTTGGAAACGATGGCACGGATGTTGCACGTGTACTGGTTCGTGTTGGAGAGAAATTTGACACGTGCGAACGTTTAGAATTTTCGCTTAATGGTCAAGGTGCCAAACAATCGCACGGTTGGCGTTACGAAGACGTTATAGCTGGCGGATCGGCCTCATGTGTGTGTATGAAGATAATCGAGGTGGAATTGTTGAGCTAGTTTCCTGGTGTAGATGTTGTCAAGTTTGAGCAAAAAACCCCAAAAGCAGCATAAAATGCATTTGTCCTGAATTTCACAGTTTTACGTCTATAACTCGAGTCTTCTTCTGTAACGTTCGCCTTTATTTTGTTACTATAGAAACCATGTCGGGCATATCTGCACACATCAGAGCTGCTGGTAGAGGAACACCTCCTGACCAATCACAATTCAGTGCCGTGGGGATTATTTGTTCCAATTGAAATTTTCCGCAGCTTTCAATGATCACGTGTCTCATTTGCATTTCAGCCTAAACTCTATAAAACTGTGATGGAGGATGTGATCAACGAAGTCCGAGAGCTTTTCCTGGACGAAGGCGTGGACGAACAGGTTCTCATGGAACTCAAAACGGTAATATTGTGATTTGCAGGCACACGATTTTATCAGATGTCTTTGGACGCAGGAGCATGACATTTTCCCTTCACTTGAACTAAAAGACCCAAACCTGTTCCAGCATGACGATGCCTCATTTCCATTGACGCTAAAGTGGAAACGGCGTTAACCGAACAACGCTGCTCATTTGCATTTAGCGACGCCCATAAAACTCCACAGGATTTCAAAAGTGCAGGCAGTGAGGAGAACAAAACGAAAAAAAAATAGATTTTCCTTAATGCTTCGTTTAGTGCATTTAACTACACGTGTAGTAGATCAGAGGAGCCTCGTTCATACACCATCAGCTTCACACGTCAGGCCCACAACATGTGCACCGGTGGAGGCACCAGAAATACCGCTTACAAGAAACATAGTCGCAATCGTGAGAAATAAAAAAGTCAAACATAAAGAAAACGTAAAGAGAACTTTTTTAAAAAAATTTATGATCCTTTATAAACATATATTTATATATATTTGTTTGCATTTTGATGTAATATGGCAATTCATTGCACTAAATTGGTTTAGTTTTCACAGCTTTAAAATATATATTTTTTTAAATTCCCAAATTAAATGTGAATTTTCCTAAAAAAAAATCACTTGTTCATTTTAAGACGTGTCTTATTTTCTCTTGTATATTTAGTGTTGATCTTTGATTAATAAAAAAGTACTTACCCAATTAATTGTTGGAATAATCAGGAGAATAATTGATTTTAATAATTGACCTAACTATCCAGAGCTTTTGTTTGTTTGTTTGTTTCCCGATGAAAGCTGTGGGAGAGTAAACTGATGCAGTCGAAGGCCGTGGACGGTTTCCACTCAGAGGAGCAGCAGACTCTTCAGGCCCAACAGACGCAGGTTTCACAGGTCCAACAGCCCCAACAAACACAACCTCAACAGGTTCTCCTTCCTCCACAACAGCAAGGTCCGACCCAAACACCACCAATCTGATCCCACGTACTGCTCTGATCTACACACCGTACACGCAGTTCATTTCCCTTTCATCCAGACTTTTTACATGTTACCATAGTTCTGATTTCTACTCTTATTCTTCACTACAAAAAGAAAATATTCATCTTTTATGTGGATGGACTTATTAAAGAATTGTATTTTCGTATAGTAAAATATTTGACAAATATTTGATTTCTTTTTTCTTGTAAATATTTCTCGACTTATCTTTTGCTTATTTCTGAATTCTTCAGCCCAACCACAGCAGGTGATCATACAGGACCCCAAACTCCTGCAGCACATGAGCGCTACAGGCATGGTGAGGACACCACACACTCCTGGATATAGATAATGATAGATATAGGCAGGTCTTCTTGTAATCTTTATATATAATGTGTGTGTGTGTGTGTGTGTGTGTTCAGAGTGCGGCTGCCACTGCGGCGACTTTGGCTTTGCCCTCCGGAGTCACAGGAGTCGGACCATACCAACAAATCATCACTAATCAAGGTCAGTTGTGATTGGTCCAATGGTTTTAGCTAATTCTAGAACAGCGGCTCTAAAAGCACGCGCTCTGCTGACGATAAACGATCGAAAAATGAAGCGTGTATTTGTTCACGCAGTGACGTTTTCTGTTAGAAACATGTTTATAGATGGAGCGTCCAGTGTCAAAGCTGGAGTAAGAGCTTTAAAAGATGGCACGTGATTTTGGTTGTACACAGAAAACCGTTGTTCATACACGTATTAACTGCAGTCCGACAGTGAGGAGACGTGTTGAAACGTTATTACACGATTCTTCATGCAAATAGAGGAACAAAATGTCCGTTAGGGGCGGAGTTGAGCAAACTTCCAGGTTTTAGTTTTGGAATTTTAAGAGTGGCAAGCCTTGGAGTGTGTGTGTGTGTGTTCACATTTTGTGTGTGTGTGTGTGCGCGTGCGCGCGCAGGTCAGATCCTGCAGGTGTTGAGAGCTGCTAATGGAGCTCAGTACATCATTCAGCCTCAGCAGTCCATCATGGTGCAGCAACAGGTCCTTCCACAGATGCAGGCCAGTGGAGTTCAGGCTCCAGTTATACAGCAGGTAAACACACCCACACACACGTGTGTGATTGGTTAACAATTCTAATTGACTGTAGAAAAGTAATTTGTGCTGTGACTGTGGTATTTGGTTGTGTGTGTAGGTGTTGACCCCACTCCAGGGTGGTCTTTCTCAGCAGACTGGTGTGATCATTCAGCCTCAGCAGATCGTCCTCACACAAAATAAAGTCCAGCAGCAGAACACTCAGGTCTCCTCACTGATCCTTTTATTTCAATATCGTTTACATTAACATTAAACTTACAGTTAATCCTGTTCTTCTTTCTGTTCTCCTGCTGTGGATAATCACTATTTAATCAATAGCTGTTGACCAATCAGAATGTGTGTGTGTGTGTGTGTGTGTGTGTAGCAGGTGATGCAGGCAGCGATAGCTCAAGGACAGACCCAAACATCTACACAACCCCAAACACACACACAAACTCCACAGCAACCACAAACTGCACAACAACAAGCAGCACAGCCTCAGCAGCAACCACAAGCTCCCATGATGCTTCAGGTGGACGGGGCTGGGGACACGTCGTCTGAGGAGGATGAGGACGAAGACGAGGAGGACGAATATGATGAGGATGAAGATGAGGACAAGGAGAAAGACGGAGGAGAGGATGGACAAGTAGAGGAGGTGTGTGTGTGTGTGTGTGTGTGTGTGTGTGTGTGTGTGTGTGTGTGTGTGTGTGTGTGTGTGTGTGTGTGTGTGTGTGTGAGAGAGAAATATGAAGATTTGTGTGGAAATATATTGATCTCGTTCTCACGCTCTCGTTTTCTTTCAGGAGCCTCTAAACAGCGGAGATGATGTAAGCGACGAGGAGGATCAGGAGCTGTTCGACACTGAGAACGTCGTCGTGTGTCAGTATGATAAGGTACGTGTGTGTGTATGGTGGCCGAAAAGTATGTGGACACCTGAATATAAGGTTGCTATATGCTTCTTCTAGATCATGTGTGTCAAACTCAAGGCCCGCGGGACACATCCAGCCCGATGTACAATTATATATGTCCCGTGAGATGATTTTATATAGATCTGTTATTGTTATTAATGTCCTGGCGATATGAAGCGCTGATAACACAAACTACAGATCCCATAATGCAGCGCTTCAGCTGCCTTACCGAACACTAGACTACCTGAGAACATTCCAGCGTCAATCAAGTCGAGCTTCTGTTGATGTATTTAACTCTATTGTACAGTTATTGTGAAACAGCGCCTCACAGTGGTGAAGAGAAAAGTTGACTGAGTAGATGTTTACTGACACTAGCGGTAAACACGTGTGTGTTATTAGTGGAGTGAATGTGACTGTAATTAAGGAATTGAATCTGAGACGGAACTACGAGACAAAACATCAGGAGAAGCTGAAGAACCTGAATGCAGAGCAGAAGATACAGAAAGTAGAAGAATTAAAGAAGAATCTGACATTTCAGATGATGTTTTTCACCAGAACAAAATCACGAAGTGAAGCTGGTGTGAAAACAGAGGAGAAATCAGAGGAACATCAGCATGATGAAGCTGTGAGACGTCTGGTGTTTGACTGGAGATATTTTTATGGAGAGCAAAATATTTTGTTATTTTAAGTTTAAGTTTATTTTTTCTGGAATAATATTTCAGTCTTTTTTATTCATATTTATGTTAAAAAAACATTGTTTTAGTGTGTTCAGTAAACGTTATCCTGCTCGGCCCACTAGCAAAAGTGTGCTTTGAGTTTTAGCCCCCTTTTATAGAGCATCCTGTTACACATTTAGTCTCCATTTCCTGAGCTAATAACCTCCACTCCTCTGGGAAGATGTTCCACCAGATTTTGAAGGGTGAAATTCATCATCATTATCATATCTGTATCAGCCAGAACATTAAATTCACCTGCCCAGTATTCACTTCCACCGTGTTCCACCAAAACTTCTCAAAAGGTCACCACTCAATATGTCCCCATTTTTCCTACATTTACATTTGCTGTTATGATGAACTCCACTCTTCTGGGAAGATGTTCCTCTAGATGTAGTAAAGTCAGCTACTGATGTAGGTGAGGAGGCCTGGGGTGCTCACTTTAATTCATGTTAAATAAGGGTTGAAGCTCTATAGCGGGAGATCTTCCACCAAATCTGACTCCTGGAAAGCATGTCTCCAAGGAGCTGGCTCTTGCTGGAACAGGTTTGGGTCTCAGAGTTCAAGTTGGGGAAAGTTTAGTGCTGCCACATCTGGAGATACCCGATACTATTGTGTGTACGAATGTGTGCTAACAGTTTGGGGAAGAAGCACATATGGGTGGAAATGTCTGAGGTGTCAATATTTTTGTTGAAAAAAATGAATTCCTGTACGTATATTTCACACTTTCCATTTTCTCCTCCTTGTTTTTGGCCGCAGATCCACAGAAGTAAGAATAAGTGGAAATTCCACCTGAAAGACGGAATCATGAACCTGAACGGACGCGATTACGTTTTTTCCAAAGCCATTGGCGATGCCGAGTGGTGAGAGAACGCGTGATAGACTCCAGAGTGTGTAATGTGAAAGAGAGAGAGAGAGAGAGAGAGAGAGAGACGTCTCTACAGGAGGATTTGAGTGTTTCAGCATCAGGAGGAGAAACACACGGTGCGGGATGAAGGACGACGTCCACATACTGTACTTTAAAACTAAAAAATAATCTCTAGTGTGTTTAGTCAACGGATCTACGACGACTGCCATTTTATTTCTTTTATTTCTTAATTTTTTGGCTCCTTCATCTCGGGATGGACGTCTCTTCAACTCGATATGATCAACGCCCAGCTCGAACAAAACTCAAGTAGAGGCTTCCTGAGTGGATATTGTAGTGCCTCGAATTAGCTGTGAAAGTAGGCATCTGCCTGTGTGTGTGTGTGTGAGAGTGAGTGTTTGTCTGATGAAACCTTCAATAATCATCACCAAGGCTGTTCTCAACCAGGGCAAACATAATGCCTTCAAATCTGCCCCAAGATGGCGTCTTTATCCTGTTTTATCCTCTCTCTCTCTCTCACACACACACACACACACACACACTCCCACACACACTTACACCTCCTTTACAACCACCCAAAATTTGCATCGCCATGCCAACATCATCGTGTGTGTCGAAAATCACGGTATTGTTCCTACGCTGCAAAGTCTAAGCCCCTCCCCCTACACTCGTACTTTTAGATTAGCGTGTCTTGTTTGTCGCACATTAAGCCAAAAAAAATTTGTGCTTTAGCAAGTCATGTGACATGTTTGTCTCTCACACACACACAAACACACACACACACTTTTTTTATATTTTTATGTCCCTCCCCCAAACACACAGGTTTGTAAAGAAGGAACACTAAATCATACCGGAGAGCAAAAACGTAAGCCCTGTTTTAGACAATACAAAGTGTGTGTGTGTGTGTGTGTGTGTGTGTGTGTGTGTGTGTGTGTGTGTGTGTTTTACAGCTGGGTAAAGGGTTAATACACTGTCAGTGTGATGCCACCTGCATGCATATTCCCAATGGCTTTAATCTCAATCTCTCCCTCATTGTGTGTGTGTGTGTGTGTGTGTGTGAGATCATTTAATTTTGATTCTTATTTGTATTATTTTCGCTGTATTTATTCCCGAAGGCTCAGGCACCATCACACACGCAGGATTGAGGCTGCATCACACTGTGCTCTTAACACCATGTGTTTTAAGCTAAATCTTTTTTTTTTCTACCACTTCAGAAAACCCCCCCTGATGTTTATTCGTCTACATGAACCTGGGTGTTTATTTTTTGTTTTTTTTCCATCCTTACCATTTTTTTCTCCTTCTGTGGTGACGATTCTGAAATCCAGTACAGTTGTATATTAGATTACGATCATGCTCCGGGTGGATGGAATGTTTTCAGATCCCTTTTTTTTTTTTCCTTTTTCCCCTCTATAGATTTTTGTCTTGTTAATCTCCTGCTTGTTCTTTTATCGTTTGTGCCTTTCGATATGATTTGAGCTATCAGGTATTTTGCGAGGAAATGGTAGCCTTTTTAGAGTCAAAACCCTTCAGAAATATACTGTATGCTTTGTTTTTATGATTGTTAATAAACCATGCGCTGCAACAGAGTCTGAAGTGAAGATGTGTTTATAACCACCAATAATCACTAATCCTTATTACAGATTCAAGATTTTACTATATGTTCAGGAAGGAGGAATAGAGGAAGAGCAAGGAGGAGGTTTACGGATGTGGTTATGGAAGACATGCAGGTAGTTGGTGTGAAAGAGGCAGATGGGGGGGGGGGGTATGGACCCCTAATAGGAGAAGCCGAAAGATGATGATGTACAGTATGTGGTCTGTTACACCACACCATGAAGTCTCTTACTGCGTGAATACTGAAATACTTTGCCGTGCCTCTAATGATGTTCTTCACTAGTTGAAGATTTCTTGTTCGTCCCAGTGCAGTTAAATAGGATTTAAGTGCGGTGACTGGGCAGGTCATTCCATAATAACACTCCAGACTGCTCTCTAAATAACACATTTATGGCATTTAGCGGACGCCTTTGTTGAGAGTGACATACAAAAGTGCTCCAAGTCTCTTATCAATGCATAAATCTACAGTGGTACACTGGATTACAAACTTAAGATAAATCAGTCTAAAACTGTGCCTTTTACCAAAAACAAAAATAAAATCCTCTCAACAAAGTAAACCTGGAAAAGTGTTTGTGTCTCAGGTAGTGGAAGGTCTTTACCTGTCGTTTAAGATAGTAGTGACTCTGCTGTGCGCACATCTAGGGATAATTCATTCCACCACCTCGTGCCAAACAGAGAAGAGCCTTGAGTATACATACCTCTTACCCAGAGAGAAGGTGGTACCAGTTGAGTAGTGCTGGAGAATCTCATGCAGCGTAGTGCAGTGCGAGGAGTGATGAGGTCAGGGGTGCTGGTCGATTTTTAACTTTTAAAGGCAGACATCAGTGTTTTGAATCTGATTCATGCAGCTACCAGCAGCCAGTAGAGGGAATAGTAGTGGGGTGTGGTAGGAGAACTTTGGCAGGTTAAACACAAGTCACGCAGCTGTGTTTAGGATAATTTGTAGTGAATAAATAGCTTTCAGAGGTCAACCTGTCAGCAGAGAGTTGCAGTAGTCCAGTCTTGAAATGACAAGAGACTCAACAAGCACCTGAGAAGACTGTGCACAGAAATGTTCAAATCCTTCTGATGTAATAACCTGACAAGAAAGAGTTGCATGTGAGGAGAAGGACAGTTGATTGTCCATTGTTACTCCAAGGTCGCCAATTGCATTTAAAAGAATTTGGCCGCTAATGGGGCAGGACAAGAAGTCTTCTTAAGTTGAGAGGTTGGGTGCGTTGGAGGTCCATGGTTAAGGAAATAGAGGAAAGTGTCAGTGGCAGAGTCCCAGGGTAGAAATTAAAAGGAGTCAGGATCAGGGAGAGATTAAACAGTACAGGAAGCTACAGAGGGGATAAAGATGGAGTGTGGAATGGGGGCCGTGTTGGTTCTCGATTCGTTTCACTTTCCAGAACCATCTCTGCTCTAAAACAACCCCAAACCATTAAGCTTCCACCTCCTGAGACAGTATGATCACATCTCACCTCCATCTTCTCTGTTTCAGTATACAGAGGAGTTCTTGGTCAAGGCAATGACGGCAAGTTGGCCTTCAGGTAAAAGCTATTTCTCAGACTTGGAGTTCTGGATTTAACACTCTTTAAGCATCTGCTGGATTCCTATTGTTTTTTTTATATAGTAAAGACTTCTTAGATTTCTACAACTTTAAATTTCAACAACCCCATTCCAAAAAATTTGGGACATTGTGTAAAAAGTAAATAAAAACTACATTTCAATCATTTTCAAATCTCATAAATCCATATTCTATTCACAATTAAAAAAAACATACTAAATGTTACAATTGAGAATATGTTTACCATTTTAAAGAATAAAAAAACAGGGTAAATTTGAATTGCAACACATTTTAAAAAGGTTGTGACAGGGCCATGTTTACTAATTTATAGCATCACATCTTCTCTCCGTATACATCTGGGAACTGAGGAGACCAGTTGCTGAAGGTTTTGCAGGATGAATGTTGTCCCATATGTGTCTGATACTGGATTCTAGCTGCTCAACTGTCCTGGAAGTCCTTTGTTGTGATTTTAGACTGCAGGCCAGTTCAGCACCTGGACTCTTCTACTACAAAGATCAAATATGCAGTTAGCATTGTCCTGCTCAAATATGCCAGGTCTTCCCTGCAAAAAAAAAAAAGATTTTCAGCATTGACGGAGCCTTTCCAAAAGTCAAGCTGCCTATTCCACGGGCACTAATGCATTCCCATACCATCAGAAATGCAGCTTTTTTTTTTGTACTGAGCACTAATAACAAGCCAGATAGTCCTTCTCCTCTTTAGTCTGGAGGGCGTGGTGTCGATGGGTTTCAAAAAGAAATTAGCGTTTGGATTGCTCTGACCACAGAACAGTTTTCCACTTCCACATGTACTGCCTCAGTACATTTTAAGTAAGTCTTTGTCCAGAGAGGATGGTGGAGTTTCTGGATCATGTTCACACATGCCTTCTTCTTTGCATGATAGAGATTTAATCTACATTTGTGGATGACGTGTCAAACTGCATTCACAGACAATGACTTCACGAAGTGTTAATGATCCCATTAATGATCCCACGTTTTAAATGCAGTGCTGCCTGATGGCCCAAATATAAGATTCTTTGAAAATTTTGATGACATATAACTATGAGATACTCATAGTTTTCACAATTGGATAATGAGATTATTATTCTAAATTTTTATTTATACATATTGCTGAAGCATTGCCCATCTTTACTACTGAGAGACTGCTTCTCTAAGATACACTAGTTATATACATTTTTACAACGTTTGCTAAGCCATGGTCAAAATTACCAGACAATGTTATGATTATTATTATTATTATTATTATTATTATTATTTTTAAATCCGACTGTAAATGAACTAAAAGTTTATCTCGAGCCAGCCAGGAGTCGAACCTAGAATCTTCTGATCCGTAGTCAGACGCGTTATCCATTGCGCCACTGGCCCGGATGTAGATCAGCGGTACGTGGAGTTGTTTATATATATTTGCACGTCTAATTTCTTTCATTTATGTCATTATAATAAATGTGATTTTATTTTATTCACAAGATTATTAAGGGAGGAAATTATCTATATTTAATGCACGGGTTTTGGTCCTGTTGCACAAATGTAATTATGGCAATAATAATTAATGCTAGGAAGAAACATTACATTTGAATATTTATATTAATCTTTTTTGTGTTGCTGGTTTATATGATGTTAAACAGTTTAATGTTACGAATAAAAAAGAACAACAAAACTAAATAAAATTAGGAAAATTAAATATCTCGAGCCAGCCAGGAGTCGAACCTAGAATCTTCTGATCCGTAGTCAGACGCGTTATCCATTGCGCCACTGGCCCAGACTGGATGCTATGTGAACAAATGTAAACTTTTAAAGTTCATATAGGTTTCCTACATATAAAACTGTTAATTAATATGAACTTATGACCTTGTATGATTAAATAATACATTTTTTTTTTAAAATCAATTATGCCCATATCTACAGACTTTTACACTGTATTACGGTCGCTAGATGGCGCCCCGTCTTGCAATGATCTTGCAACCAGATGGCATGCAAAATGCTGTAGGAGCCATGCTGGTTAAATGTGCCCTCAATTTGAACTGCCATTTATCTTCTGTCCAACAAAGACAGTGGTTATAACCAAAAATCTCACATTTGGAGTGTCATCTAATTCTAATCCAATCTAATCTAATCTAGTTATCTGATGTCCATTCCTTGTGTTTCTTGGCACAAGAAAGTCTCTTCTGCTTCTTGTTCTTCTGAAGTAATGGTTTCTCTCCTTCCAAAGACCACGAAGGCCTGACTCACGTAGTCTCCTCTGAAAAGTAGATGTTAAAATATGTCTCCCACTTGAACTCCAATTTGTATATCCGTGGTTTCTGAGACTGGTAACACTAATAAACTTGGGCTCCATTTTCCTGGATGGTCTTTAAGAGAGCCTGTTTCTTTATAGCATTTGATGGCTTTGGAGATCTATTTAAAGTTCTTGAGATGTTTGGTTTTACTGATCTTCATTTGTTAAAGTAATGATGGACCTTTACTCTTTCCTTAACTGAGTGTTTCTTACCATATTATGGATTTGTACAGTAGTTGTAGTAGCACTAATAGGACTATTGACTCTGTGTCACAGATGAACTCTTGATAAGACACACTTGTGACCTGAAACCCATTCTATGTGACGACCTCGTGAATCTGATGTGAGAATGCCGTAGGTTAAAGCTAAACGGAGCTAATTTGGACAATCAATAATATAAAACATAGTCTGGGTTGTTTAGCATGTTTGTGTTTACTACAGATTTCTATACGGAGTTTTCAGGATCAATTTACAATTAATGTTGAAAATATTCAAGAAGAATGGGCTTATTTTTTAACACCGCACTCCACATGGAGTCCCCATTTCCATTATAATAACCTCTACAATTCTGGGAAGATGTTCCACTAGCTTTTGTGGAGATTTGTGCAGATCGGGAGGGGTGGATGCCTGGGGGTGCAGGCAGCATTTACATTCATCCCAAAAGTATTTAACAGAGTTGTGAAGAGAGCTGTACAGCAAGTCACTCAGGATCTTCCAGTCCAGCTCTTGTAAATCATGAAGCTGGCATTGAGAATTCGCCTGCTGTAAAATCAGATAGACAGATCTGTTCAGAGGTCAAGAAACACCTAATGACATGGCACATGGTTTGTGATTCATAACCTGAAGAATGGGTATATCGGGATTTCCTCTATGGGTTGCATAATATTTAGGCTTTTTGAGGATTTTAGAAATGTAAAACTTCCTATTAAACTTTTTTTTTTTTTATCTTAATTTTACTTGTTTGTTTGATTATTTTCTTCTTTTCAGTTTTCTTTGAAATGTGTTTATTAATTCCCCTGATCTATTTTACTTACACCTTCTTTCTTTCTTTTTTTCTTTTTTTCTTTCTTTCTTTCTTTCTTTCTTTCTTTCTTTCTTTCTTTCTTTCTTTCTTTCTTTCTTTCTTTCTGTCTTTTTTTGTTTTTCTGCTTTTTAATACAATGCATTTAAAATACAACTTATTTTGTTGTTGTTCTGTTGTAAAACAATTTATATATTATTTTAATCTCCTAATTCATTCATAAAATACGGTTTGGTTAAATGTCACAAATGTCTGAAATTAGTCCAAAGTGTAAAGTGAGTCATACTGCTGTTAGCCTGCAGTCCTACATTCACATCCCACCATCTGATCTTTACAGACTGGTCATGTAGAAGGCAGCAATTCCTAAACCTCACTCTATCACTCACATTTCACATACCCCATAACTGAACTGAATAATAATGAAAAATAACCCTCACGATCGCTCAGCCTGTTCTGGGGTATGCACCTGCACACTTTTCACAGTTTCACCACATTATGATAAATTTAGCAACAAACCCAAGCCATTTGAAACCAGAAAACAACCAGAAGCCCACATGCACATTGCCCACACAGCCATGAGTTAAGGTCATGAGTTATGACCTACAACTTAAAAAAATTCAGTGCATCTGGAAAGTTTTTTCCTTGTTTGTTTTATGTTCTGTTAAAAATAGTGTGCTATAATACCTCAAAACGGTTTCGGCTGATTATATTCTAAGATTGCAACCTAGAAAACCAGTTGATTTATGTAATGATAAAGTTTTTAAAGCACTTGAGGACATCGCGATGGATAAACGCCGTAAATATAACTAAAATAAAATCATTGTTGAAGTGATCAACTGTTTCCTGATTAACACAAAAGTGTAAAACTGTTCACAGAAAATGCAGTCGTAAGCCACTGTAGCAGACTTTTTATATTAATTAAAGCCCAAATCCATCTTCAGCGTTCCTGAGGTTAACCCCCTGAACAGTAACCTCATGGATCTTCAGGCTGTAAATATGGAGAACATTTTCAGCTGCAATGAGTGGCCTCCAACTGAAAAGAGCTCCATGCAGCTATCTCTGTTTACATATATAGAACATTGTACTAACATTATTTACATATCCAAAGTTCTGAGGTTTGTTTCAATGGCTTTTTAAATTAGGATTTAACATTTTCAAACTTTACACAACACCAATGTGATGACTTACGTAACAGGTTTTTTTTTTTCCATATGTTAATCTGACATTAGTAATGCGTTACTAAAATCACATAAAGGAACACTATTAATTCTGCATTACAGATGTGGGTACTTTTGGTTGTAGGGAAGTGTAAAAGGTGACAAAAGGTGGTGTTTTCAGCACAATATTCTTCTACTAGGCTCCTTTTATTCTACTATCAATGTAAAAGTCAGGTAATGATGTTCTCATAACGTTGTGAGACAAACCTGTGTTACTGCCTGCATTTAAGAAGAATATATTTAAACTGCGGGTTTTTTTATTTATTTTTTTAATGAAGAAGTGCTCATTTAAAAACCTCTGGAAGTGGAAGTTCTTTAGACGTCATTCGAAAAACTGCTAGAAACTCAGCGGTTTGGACATCAAATGGAAGTTCATTTCACAAACCACAAGTTCGTGCCAGAATATGCTTCTAGGAACTTTGTAAATGTGGACATTTTTCTTGTCTTTTTTTTGCGCCCTTATAGTTTATGTTATAGGTGCTTAAAGGATCCAAAGAGTAAAAATGTCATTGTGTGGTGTAAAAAGCTGCTTCCTGTAGATATGACCATAAACTATTAAATCTTTTCACTCCATTTGTCAGGTTTTAATTTGTAGTCATTTGTATATTACAGTAAATAGAATGTCTACAAAAACAAATTATGTTAAACTCAACAACCATGAGGACGGATTTGGTTTGTGATTAATATAAACAGTCTGCTGTTTAAAATATATATATATATTCATAATCTATTTAATTCTGTTTGAAACGATGCCCATTGCCTATCAAAAATAACATCGGATTGAATTGTAGTTTTGGTTAACAGAAAATGTTTTCTAACATGTTCTAAAAACATTTAGTTCAATAAATCAAGTGCTTTCCTGAGAAATTTGTAATTAATATAATATAATGCTCTAACACAGTTCGATGTCAGCTGTGAATGGTTCTAAATGTTCTAATGATGTTCTTCAATAGAAGGAAGTGACCTCTGGTTAGCAGAATGTTCCAGTTCTAGGACATGTTGGTGATATTGGAGTTGTTTAAGTAATGGATGTTCTGAAGACTCTTGCAAGTAAAGTTTTAAAACACAAAGCAAACAATTTGTACGGCATGATTTTAGAAGGCCAATGTTCTACGACATGGTTCTTTCATAATGTGATGGTATGAGAAATGTCCTACTAATGTTATTGTAGAAACACTTTATGAACCTTACACTTTATGAACATTCCTCAAAAAGGTTCAAGCTCAGATGGCATCCCGGTGTCGTGGTTCTCTGAGTCATGCAGAGTGTACCTTCAGACATTTAAATAATTTGTGTGTAGACTGTGTGTGCCCTAAGAACAAAGGGCTTAGACACACACACACACACACACACACACACACACACACACACACACACACACACACACACACACACACACACACAGGTGTGTTCCCTTGTTTTACCACGGTGTGTCATAGTATCGCTAATTGAACTGAATATGTTGTGTCTTAGAGACTGTTGCTAGGAAGATCCTAAAGCATGTAAACAGACACTGAGTGCTTTCCAGTTCTAATGTCACTCAGGTACTCACGCAAACCCACGCTGTCTCACTGAGTAGACGGAGTTTCCCCTCTGAATTTTTTCATGTTTGTGTGTTTAGTGAAACTGGATGCCCCTCAATCAAACCCTCTGCTCTCTTTGTTTAAAAAAAACGCAGACAGCCACCGTATAGGTTTTCTCTCTGCGATCAGTCTGCAGCTGACGTCTCATTCTGTCTGTGAAGTCTGTCGATGTGAGTTGCTTTGTACCCCTCTGAGAAATGTGAAATGAGTAAATGCTAGACACAAGTATAACCCTGAGATAGATACGAACCCCTGGGTACCCTCATCACAAGATAAAGAAAGAGCAGTATTTTTTCTATATATTACAAACAGGAAATAACTCTTTATCAGTTAAACCTGTAGGGGGAACCTCAAAGTCTCTTGCAGAACCTTGCAGCAGAGTGGTTTCCTGTCAGAGATTCTAATGAAAAAATCTTTTCAGAAGCTATGTACATTTAATAAATTAATTTTTCTGCAAACATTTTAAACCCCCACCCATTACTCTGAGCCCTGGACCTTAAACTTAAAATTTTTTTTGAGCCCTAATCCAGAGAGACTTTCAGTTATCTTATTTATACACAACTGAGCAGTTAAGAGTAAGAAACCACTTCCATAACCCTGACTCTGATCCTAACCATGAGCCTATGACCTCATATTAAACCCCGACTGTGATCCTAACTATGACCCTAACCCCTAACCCTGGACCTAACTTTAATATTAACCCTAAATCTAACTACGACCTTAGCCCTACACATAACCCCCAACCCTGGCCATAACTATGACCCTAACCCCTAACCATACAAATAACCCCCAACCCTGGCCCTAACTATGACCCTAACCCCCAACCCTGGCCCTAAATATGACCATAACCCCTAACCCTACCCTTAACTACGACCCTAACCCCTAACCATACACATAACCCCCAACCCTGGCCCTAACTATGACCCTAACCCCCAACCCTGGCCCTAACTATGACCATAACCCTTAACCCTACCCCTAACTATGACCCTAACCCCTAGCCCTACACATAACCCCCAACCCTAGCCCTAAATATGACCATAACCCTTAACCCTACCCCTAACTATGACCCTAACCCCTAGCCCTGCACATAACTCCCAACCCTGGCCCTAACTATAACCCTAACCTTTAGCCCTACACATAACCCCCAACCCTGGCCCTAACTATGACCCTAACCCTACATAAAACCCTAAACATGGCCATAAATATGACCATAACCCCTAACCCTGGCCCTAACTATGACCCTAAACCCTAACCCTAAACAAAACCCTAACCCTGGCCCTACATCTGATCACATCACATTATCAACGTGTGCTGTAAATATCATGAACAGCAGCTACACTAATTTCTCTCCACTGCTTCTCTTTCACTCCCCATACTGAGGTTGCTCCAGCTCCAGTCACATCCCACCTCATGAAGATTATGATGCCCACAAACATCCTGAACCATCTAGAGACGTACCAGTGCCAATTGTATTCCACCTGATATAGAGTTTGGACATTGGACCTCTTTGAGTGTTTAAAGGCTCTAGCATGGAGAATCAGGTGATGGATCTGTGATGATCTCAAATGTTGAGTAAAAAGACTGTAAAAGACTGTAGAAAGAACATTACTCATAATCACACACCAGTGCTCATGTTAGTTCTCACTCTCCAGTGTTCTGTAGTGTTTAAAGACTATAATCACACTCTTGATGTCACCCAAATGAGGATGAGGTTCTGATTTTAAGTCTGGTTCCTCTCAAGGTTTCTTCCTCATTCATCTAAGGGTTTTTTTTCTTCACCACAGTCTCCATGGTGCTCATCAGGGATAAACACACACATCATTCACCTTCCCTGTTACATTCTGTAAAGCTGCTTTGATGCAATGTCTGTTGTGAAAAGCGCAATAGAAATAAACTTGACTTGACTTGAATTATTACTTTATTAGCACTTCTCTGCAAAGTAAAGTTCATGTGTATAAGTTGCAGTGTGTAAAGAGCTTCAGTGGTTGAGGCTCTTCAGGGGGAATCCTTAAAGTTTCAATGCAGAACCCTACAGCAGTGTACAGAGTATACTTCCATATCAGAAAGGGTTCCAAACTGGAACTGGAATGTTTTAGAGAAATTAAAAGTGAACAAGCATGCACAGTTCGTGTGTGTGTGTGTGTGTGTGTGTGTGTGTGTGTGTGTGTGTGTGTGTGTGTGTGTGTGTGTGTGTGTGTGTGGAGCTGTTTCTATCTGAGACACCTATCACTTTCATGTGCTTTGTACATGAACTTTTTTTTCTCTCCTCTATGTGTATGTGTGAGTGTGTGTGTGTGTGTGTGTGGGTTGTGTATGTGTGTGTGTGAACAGTAAAAATGGCAGACAGAAGTAAGTCCCAGACCACAGGGAATGTGTGAATGGAAAATTGTAAAAGATTCAGTCAACCTCATGAAGAGGTTTCAGCACTGGTGTTTTCTGGAGGGAGAGTCCCAGCAAAGTCACAAAACACTCCCATCAACCCCAGACTGAGGGGCCTTCCGTTTCTACTCGATGCTCTTCACTCACACCCCACACTTCAGTATACACCAGCGATACTGCTTCATTCTTTAAAAAAAAAGTTTTATTCATTTTTTGTATCATGAAGACAACCTAGAAGATGAGCTTCAGCAGATCCTGTCACATATAACTTCACTTTATTTTATTACACCTTCAGTGTACAGTTTACTGTATTCCCATTGGCTTCTGACTCTTTTCTACAATCATACCTTACATCTAGAACAATAAAGGTTCTTCACATTGATGTTCAAACACGTTTGAAAGCTCACAGTAACATTTAACGATTAAACAAAAACATCCATAGAGAAACTCGTTTCTATGTATCATCATATTATTCTTATATTGTCACACAATAAGATCAAATCTGGAACCTTCTAAAACTTTCTTGCAAAACCCGTCTATAGAGTTCTTTAAAGTGCTCCTCGCAAAACCTGTTCTTCAGAGTTTCAAACTACAACCTTTATAGTAAGACAAGAAACATTAATTATATCTAAAAATATATAAAAGAATTCCAGCAGGTTATCATCACACACGGGCTTTCCAGTAGACCCGCATTACAAAACTGCAAATCCTGAAGTGTTCCAGAGAAGCTTTGAGGAACCTGAGAACCGAGAACTCTTGAGGAACTGCTAAACAGGAAAACGTCTGCATTGGCTAAAGTTGCAAAAGTTGTTTTGGTTGTGAATCTGTTCGAAAGAGTTCTCAAATCTATGTCTTTGTCAGAAACCAGACATGGGAAAGATTCAAATTTTTGAATGGAAGCGAAGAACATTTATTAATGTTAAGGAAATCTAGAACCTTTCCAGAACCTATTGCATTCCCTCTGATGGAACTCGGAACGGTTCTAACCAAACCTCTGGGACCACATTTTTTATTGCAAGGTTGTTTCATTTTTTATTTTTTTATTTTCATTATTATAGAAGCAGGTTCTATTTAAAAAAAAAAGGCCGCTCTGGAAGTTCTTTTGATTGTTCCTCTAAAGAAATCCCATAAAGTTTCTGCATCAAACTTTTTTCCCTGTTTGTTCTTTTTTAAAGGAAGTTCGGAGAACTGTATAAAGACTCCACTGAAGGACCTAAAAGGGCACAGGATGGGGAAAATGTAATGCCTTAATCTAGAACTATTCATGGTTCTTTCCAATGTTCCTCTGTAGGAAATCCTTAACATTTCTAGATAAAACATTGTAACTGAATGTTTCAGGGTTGGAGAAGCTTCCATGGGCAAATGTCTTATAAATGTGTAATGTTATTATTATTATTATAATTATTACTATTGTTATTATTAATCCTACACCATTAGAGAAAAAAGGCCCAATCTAGAACTTATATAAGGGTTCTTCAAGGCTCTTGCGTTGCTCCTTCAGGGGAATTTCTTCATGACACAAAATAAACTAATGTATGCAACTCTGAATCTTTCCACATTTCTATAAAGACTTGTTTAGTGTAAATGTGTGTGCTGATGTGGATCTGAGAATGAGATCTTGGATTTAAAGGTTAAACTGCGAGTTGTTGGACTGATGCGCTTCAGTCATTCATACGCAAAACTCTTCTTTTATTCATTCATTTATTCACAAGCTCTTGCAGATTTTTCTTTTTCCCCCCTTCTTTGTTACAGTGGAACCACGCGCCGTGTAATAGAAAAAGCACAAAATTTCATTCTTACTCTCCTCAGTCACAGGGAGGGAAATTCTGTGAATAAAAACCCGCCCCGCATTTCCCCGAGCTAATCAGGACTCAGTGGAAATCCCCATGAGCTGAAGAGTATAAACCTCCAGCCTCCTCCACTCCTCCTCATTAGCACACACACACACACACACACACACACTCTCTCGCGCACAGACTCTCAGAGACGCACAGCAGATATGGATATCCACACCCGGAATAACAGACTGGACTATTTGGAAGATATGGACCCGAAAAACCCCAAACACACCACCGACGATCGTCTGGACAGTGGAGTGGACTCTCTAAAAGAGGACGAGTATCAGCAGCTTGTGCAGGAAATAGAAGACCTGAACGTGACCACACGGGTCACCCTGCACCACCAGAACCAGGACCACCTGCACCATGCCTGGAAACACGAAGTTACCGAGGACGGAGACACGTAAGTGCTTTAGGTTTTTTATTTTTTATTCGTATTTGTTGTTGTTGTTGTTGTTGTTGTTGGATTAAAATAAACAAACAAACTGAGCACACAGACAGTGAGGTATAAATGCACACAATTGCGCGCGTTACGCATGAGGTTTTGCGCAATTCTATAGAATGTGTGTGTCGGGGTGGGTCAGGGGTTTGTGTGCATTAATGTATAAAGTTGTATTAAGTAGAGGAAGTAAAGTGGTTTAGATGAACACAGGGGGCGCTGAGAGAGAGAGAGAGAGAGAGAGAGAGAGAGAGAGAGAGAGAGAGAGAGAGAGAGAGAGGTGGAAAGTCCCTGGCTCTCAGCCAAAACCTCAATAATGCGTCAGATGTGTCAAAGCTTCACTGGGTGGAAATAACCTTCTCACACACACACACACACACACACACACAGAGAAAGAAAAACTCCAGAGTTGCGAAACGCCCGAGTTTGAAGCCACTTCCTCTACTGGTAATTCTGAAGCCCCTGAAATACTCAATTCTAAAACAGCAACCCACATTTTTTTCCATCCAGGTACCTGCACCTCGCCATCATACACGAGGCCCAGCAGGAAGCTCTGCACATCATCAAACAGTGCTTCAACGACCCCTACCTCGACAGACACAACCACCAGAGACAGGTAAACACCCCCCCCCCCTTTTTTTTATTATATTTGAATATATTGTTCCTTTTTTTTATTACTGAAATGTGTCCAAAAAAGAAATAACTATAAAACAGTTAATATATAAATGATCAATAATCATTGATAAATTATAATAAAAAAAAAAAAAACGTGATTTGTTTTTCCAGACTGCGCTCCACCTGGCCGTGATCATGGACCAGCCTCACATAGTGGAGAAGCTTCTGAAGGCCGGCTGTGACCCGCGGTTGGTGGATCAGAGCGGGAACACGGCACTGCACATCGCCTGCAGGAGAGGATCTCTGTCCTGTTTCTCCGTCCTCACGCAAATCAGCACGTCTCACCTGAGCAGCATCCTGTCTACACACAACTACAGCGGTGAGTGTCTTCAACAAGACGCCGTAACACACCGTCTCCTCATCAGCTCACCTTCACCTCTGTGTCTGTAGGTGGGATTCTCATTTTAATCCTATTCTTCTTTCTGATTTTTCAGGACACACGTGTCTGCACATAGCATCCATCTGTGGCTTCCTGTCTTTGGTTGAGAGAATTGTGCAACTCGGCGCAGATATAAATGCCAAGGTTTGTATTTTGGAGTTTATCTCACACACACACACACACACACACACACACACACACACACACACACACACACACACACACACACTAGTTGACGTCTTATGTTCTCACGAAGACCCCAGACAGGAAATAACTGTTTTGAGAAATAATTTGACCCAAAGATAGACTACGTAAGGAGCAGAAATCACATGTGGATTACAATTAAAACCAGGCAAACCTGAAAGATCTCCTGGATAAAACACCAAACAGATTTCTTGAATCATCAGTAGAAACGTGTGTGTGTTTGGAACGTAGGTTCTGAAAGTAAAACTGTTTGGCGTTTCTCAGGAAAGAGAACTCACAGGGTTTCTGTTTTTTCCTTTTAGGAACAGTGTAGCGGTCGCACGTGCCTCCACCTGGCTGTAGATCTCCAGAACCTGGACCTGGTGCAGCTGCTGATCGCTATGGGCGCCGACGTGAACAGCGTGACGTACGGAGGCCACGTTCCTTACCACCTCACCTTCGGCCGCCAGAACGTGGAAATCCGGCAGCAGCTGTTCAACAGGACGGCGTACGAGCTGCGGCAGTTCCCCGACTCCGAGAGCGAGAGCGAGGACGAGCTCATGTCCGACGACGACTGTGTAAGTTTTCACGCTTTTTACGCGACGTGTCAAAAGCACGTACGTACGTGAACGGATTGTAATCGATTAATTAAAGTGATTAGTGATTAATTTTGTTAGTTTTTTCCTCACAGATATACGACGACATCCAGTTTATCGGGAAGTGAAGTAAACTGAAAGACTTTTTCAAAAAAACCAAAACAAACCAAAAAAAAGGGGAGACATTTTTCCCATGAAGCAACACAGAAGGCAGCTGGTCCTCGTAACGCCTGCAGATCACGGAGAATCCGACCGACTCCACCTAACGTAAGGCGACGCGACGCGACGCGACGTGACGTGACGTGACGGCTCGGATTTCTCTGCGCACAAATAAGAGACGGACGAAGGAAGGCACACGAGGCTGAAACAAGGTGCTCAGAGAAAGCAAAGGACTATGGGATATTTCTCCTCCTCCTCAAAAATCCCAGAAGTGACTCTACCTGAGACGCAGCATGTATCTTATTGTAAAAAAAACCAAAACCAAAAGAAAGAAGCAGAAAAAAGTTCTATTTTTTTATACTTGTAAATATTAATTATGACACTATTGTAAATCATGATGTATGTATTATTCTGCATATGACCAAAGTTGTTTTATTAAAAGAAGAACATTCCGTTTGAATATTTCGTCTGCTTGTTTGTTATTAACTTCTGTTTTCTTGGGGGGAAAAAATGTATTACGTAAAAACTAAAAATCACGGACTGCATTCGGAAGAAAACCTGAGTGAAAAAATTCCTGACTCTGTACAGTCAACAGTATCGTTTCCGTAACGGACTCGGTGACTCAGTGACTCTTTTAAAAATGCCATTACTCAGTAAACGATGTATGTATGCTAAAGCGTGAGGACGTACGTGAGTCACGTTCAACAGAAGTTCCCCTTATGGTTTACTTTTGTAAAAAACAGAAAAACCAGAAATTTCCTTTTGCCCCTCAGAACAGTGTGAACATAATCGAATCATCTGGGACAGTACAGAAGATCCCTCATTACATTACTGACAAAATATTTTGGAAATTCCCAAATATTCCAAATAGTTTAATAGGGAAAAAAATCCTTGATTTCATATAACACTGAGTAAAAGTATTTGCACACCCATATGTGGATTTACTTCCCCCTCAAGCTGTATCTGGTGTCTTTGGAGGTGTTTTTGGATCTTTTGGAATAAGTGGCATTACATCTTCCCTTCTACACCTTTGGGGTGAATTAAAACACCTCCTGACCTCAGCCTCCAGTCGACGTTGCTAACAACCAACAGAGTGGAATTTATTATAACAGCAAATCTGGACTACATATACAATGATGTACAAACCCCCCCCCCCCCCCCCCCCCCACACACACACACACACACACACACACACACACCTACCTGGGTAAATCTTTGGTCTATAGAGTGTTTTTCCATACAGTGTGGAAACTGGTTGTAAGCTTTAGGGAAACTCCACTACTTGGTTCTCCTGTGAGTTTAAATCCTGAGGGGAAAATCTGCAGTGAAATAAGCATCGAATCATCACATCATCACCCGGTCACATGCTGAGGGTGAATTCCAGCCTGAGTTCATCAGATTCTAGTCCAACATGATCATAAAACAAGCACACACTCTACACTACTGTTTATTCATACATCTGTTTACAAAACCAGTACAATCTCTCATTAAATCCCATCCCAAAGGAGCACTTTGATTATAGAGGAACCAGAACATTCAGTGTTTGTGTTAAAGCTGCATTCAAGAAGCAACCAAACATTCATGAGTGTACACTCGTATAATCCAGGGTCTACCATTAACCCTTTCCATTTAGTCTTAATCCCCATGTGAAGTGAAGAACACTGAGGATCTCTTCATCATCACCTGTTAGTGTGTGGATTTATTTATCAGGCAGCAGCTGAACATTTTCTCCTCAAAGTTGATGTTAGAAGCAGGAAAACTGGGCATAAGGGTTTGAGCGAGTTCGACAAATTGTGACGTCTAGACGTCTGGATCAGATCTCCAAAACTGCAGCTCTTGTGGGATGTTCCTCGTCAGCAGTGGTCAGAATCTATCAGAAGTGCTCCAAGGAAGGAACAGTGGTGAACCGGCAACAGGGTCGTGGGGGACGAGGCTCAGCGAAGGCTGGTCCGTGTGGTCCGATCCAACAGACGAACTCCTGTAGCTCAAACTTCTGAAGAAATTCATGCTGTTGATGATTGATGGGTCACGACTGTTATATTTATATAAATATATATTAGGAGTATGAAGGTACATGTATTTGTACCTTTATTTTTTAGTACAGTGATTTCAGTTCACTCCATGTACCAAATTCAATCCAATCCTGGTTACAATCTGAATCCTCTCAGGAACGTGTTAAGTGGCAGAACGCATCAAATTTTTAAACACAACAATACCAGGGATATATATATATATATATATATATATATATATATATATATTAAAAAAAGAAGCACTCCATAGTGGAAATAAGATTTGTTTTGCGCACACATTAAAAGATTCAAGAACTTCTCTTATAAGGAGAAAATGGGTGTAAAAGGCAGGTGTCCCAATACTTTTGGCCACAGTGTGTACAGGATGACCTGAATCTTGATTGCTGAGTCGGCGTTCTGTGGGTAAAGAGCCTTGTGAAGGGAACTGTTCACAGAACCCCGTCTTTATCACTTCCATTTTCTTTTGCTAGAGAAAATTTTTAATTTTTTTTTTTACTTCAGATTCGGGTGAACATGAGTCACGTGGGGTGTGTGAGTAGTGTCTGTTGCCTTTCTAAAAAAATGGCTGCTGTAGAAGATCAGTATCTCATCATTCATATATTCATATATTACGTTGCGCAACTCATCATCATCACCACCAGTTTTCGCAATCTCAGATTCCACAGTGAAGCTGCAATAAAGCCTGTTACCATGACAACCAAACACAAACACAAACACACACACGCACCGAGTCGCATGCACGTAGTTTGTAATTGGACAGAAAGAGAAGGTAAAAGCTGTACTGAGTGTGTTTAATAGACTGGAGTGAAGTTTTCTGGATAGAGATCTTGAACAGGTATGGAAGGAGTCGCCATAGTGAAGCTTTCAAATGTGTCTAAAGGCAAAAAAAAAAAAATCCAATCCACAAGCCAATGTTTTTCTTCAAAAACAATTTTAATCATACAGAGAGATGTACAGGAAAACATAGCGTTCATCGCTTCTACACAATTCCCACAATGCACCTGGTTCTTCCTCAGTCTCGCTCAGATAGAGACACCAGGTGAGCATCTACCTCTGCTTCAGAGAGAATCCTGAAACACACACACACAAAAACATTATTATCAGCAAATAAAAACAATCTTCTCTCATTAGGGGTCTCCACAGCAGATCATCCGTCTCCATACCCCCCTGTCCTCTACATCTGACTCTTTCACACCAACTACCTGCATGTCCTCCCTCACCACATCGACCGCAAACATCATACTTCACTTCTGTCTGACCTTGTCCTTCAACCTGTCCATCACCACTGCAAACAGGAAAGGGCTCAGAGCCGATCCTTGATGCAGTTCCAACCTTAAACCAGTCTGTCGTTCCTACTGACACTTCACTGCTGTCACACTGTCTTCATACATGTCCTGCACCACCCTCACATACTTCTGACACACCAGACTTCCTCATACAATACGACCACTCCTCTTTCCACCCTGTCGTACGCTTTCTCTTTCTTTCATCCTTGATAGCAGCACACCCTTCCCAGCTCGGTCCCTCCGAGTGGCCAATCGCTACAAATCCTTTTCTCCTTCCTTAGTGTCCAACTTCTCCTACAGCTCCTCATATACCTTTTCCTTGGCTTTCACCACATCCCTCTTTACCTGCTGCTGCATCTCCTTGTACTCGTGTCTACTTTTCTCATCACTCTGTCGATCCCACTTCTGTTTCTCCAACCTCTTTCTCCTTATGCTCTCCTGCACTTCCTCATTCCACCACCACGTCTCTTTGTCTTCCTTTCTATTTCCAGATGTCACACCAAGTACCTTTCTAGCTGTCTCTCATCACTCCTGCAGAAGTTCCACAATCATCCAGCACCTCTTCACCACCACAGAGCCCCTGCCTGACCTCTTTCCTGAACCTCACACTACACTCTTCCTCCTTCAGTTTCCACCATCTTATTCTTCTCTCAGTCCTCACTCTCATCCTCTTCTTCTTCACCTCCAAAACCATCCTACAGACCACCATCCGATGCTGTCTAGCTACACTGTCCCCCGCCAACACCTTACAGTCTCCAATCTCCTTCAGGTTGCATCTCCTGCATAGCACATAGTCCACCTGTGTGCACCTTCCTCCACTCTTATACATCACCCTATGATCCTCCTTCTTCTTAAAATACGTGTTCACCACTGCCATTTCCATCCTTTTAGCAAAATCTACCACCATCTGCCCTTCCACATTCCTCTCCTTAAAACCATACCTACCATCACCTCCTCATCACCTCTGTTCCCTTCACCTACATGCCCATTAAAGTCTGCCCCAATCACCAATCTTTCATTCCTACGTTCACCTTCTACCACTTCATTTCACTCACTCCAGATAGTTTTCCTTCTCCTCCATCTCACAGCCCACTTGTGGAGCATAAACACTGATGACATTTATCATCACCCCTTCAACTTCCATCAGAAACTCTCTTCACCTCCACTACACTCTTACTGTAAGTAAATAAAGACAATGCAGGGAGATAAATATTGTGTCCTGAAAACTACTGCACTGATCAGTGTCTGAATTCTGAATCTGCATCATTAATGGGGATTTTTTTTATTGCTGCAAAAATACATAACTCACATTAGACTCGTCATGGACTAGTGTTCTTTTTTTTTTTTTTTTGTTATTGCACTTTAATTTATAAAAGTGTTTTCTTTAATTAAAAACAACTAGTTTTTACAACTAGTAAAGAATTACTCTAAATGAAAGTGAATCAACGTGCTGAGCTTGAGGTCTTCTGTAGATATCTGCAGCTTTGTTCACAAAAAACTTCATCAAAAAACACAAAGAACCAAAAAAACCCTCAGCACTGCTCATCATGCTGATAATCTCCACACCCACTCTGAATCACAGCCCTGGAATTCAGTGCTACTGTTTTTATTGGAACAGTGTGTAAATTACAACACACACACACACACACACACAATGTCCAAAACTAATGGGACACCTGACTTTTCCAGCCATACGTGGTCCTGCTACAAACTGCTACCATAAACAGATCCACACAGATATTTAGGACGTCTCTGGATGTGGTAGCAGTGAATTGTCCAGCGCCATGAACATCTGCTTTACATGGATTGGAGTGAAAGATCTCCTGCTGTAGAGCTTCAAACATCATGAACACCTCTGGGATGAATGTGAACGATGTCTGCACCACAGTCCTCCTGACTTTCCTAACACCCTTGTAGCTGAATCTCCACAAAATCTAGTGGAACATCTTCCTGGAGGTGTGAAGCTGATCATAACAGCACATGGAGACTAAATGGGGGAACTGGAAACCCATACCACACACACATACCAATCTTATGCGCCGGTGTCCACAAACTTTTGGCCAAATAGAGTAGATAAATGAATAATGTAAAAAGATATTAATTTATAAAACAAACTATTATTTATTTATTTATTTAAAACGCCTGCTTAATTTATTGACTGACAAAAATACATATTTATTTTTAGATTTTATAATAGAAAATATTTCACAATGAAAACGTTTCTATTCGTTTAATTCCATGCCTCACTCCCTCTTCTCACTTTCTTTCTTCTCTTATCTCTCATTCTTTCTGTCGTTCGTGTTCTCTCTATCGTTATCTACTTCCTTCTGGCTCATTCATTCATTTCCTCCTGCTTTTCTTTCTTTCTTTCAAACATCCCAACATTCACAAGGCTGATTAAAAGCAGTGAACATCTGACACGTCTATGCAACACAAAACAGGTGTGGTCAAGTGTGTGTGTGTGTGTGTGTGTGTGTGTGTGTGTGTAAAAGGTAAACTCTCACCTGAACCGGGGATCCTGTGCTGTAATCACTCCCACCTCCAGCTCAGACGGCTTGAAATCGATGGACAGCACCGTGGACAAGCAGCTGACCGCCGTCTGTCAATCATTTACACACAGACACGCCCATTTACACACAGACACGCCCAAATCACACACAGACACAGTGTGAGTGAGACAGAATGATGTGCTTCACCTCGATGGTCTGCTCGAAGGTCCAGTCATGTTTCTTCTTGACTTTCTTCTCCAGGAAGCTGATGGCTTCAGTCTGTTTCACTCCGGCTGCTGTGGCCTTAAAGCCACAATAATACCCTGCAGGGTCACATTTATACACCTGCGGCCCCAACTCCTCATCCATCCCGATCACAATCATACCTGACACACACACACACACACACACACACACACACACACACACACACACATTTTTACACAAATTTTAAACCTAAAATAAAGAAATGTTATTTAATATTATATTATTATATTATTATATTATAATTCAAATATAATAAGTAAGAAAGTATTCAGACACCCTTAAATGTTTCACTCTTTGTTATATTTCAGCCATTTGCTAAAATCATTTAGGTTGATTCTTCTTCCTCATGAATGTACACACAGCACCCTATATTGGCAGAAAAACACAGAATTGTTGACATTGTTGCAGATTTATTAAAAAAGAAAAACTGAAATATCACATGGTCCTAAGTACTCAGACCCTTTGCTTAGTATTTAGTAGAAGCCCCCTTTTGATCTAATACAGCCAGGAGTCTTTTTGGGAAAGATGCAACAAGTCTTTCACACCTGGATTTGGGGATCCTCTGCCATTCCTCCTTGCAGGTCCTCTCCAGTTCTGTCAGGTTGGATGGTAAACGTTGGTGGACAGCCATTTTTAGGTCTCTCCAGAGATGCTCAATTGGGTTTAAGTCAGGGCTCTGGCTGGGCCATTCAAGAACAGTCACGGAGTTGTTGTGAAGCCACTCCTTCGTTATTTTAGCTGTGTGCTTAGGGTCATTGTCTTGTTGGAGGGTAAACCTTCGGCCCAGTCTGAGGTCCAGAGCACTCTGGAGAAGGTTTTTGTCCAGGATATCCCTGTACTTGGCCGCATTCATCTTTCCCTCGATTGCAACCAGTCGTCCTGTCCCTGCAGCTGAAAAACACCCCCACAGCATGATGCTGCCACCACCATGCTTCACTGTTGGGACTGTATTGGACAGGTGATGAGCAGTGCCTGGTTTTCTCCACACATACCGCTTAGAATTAAGGCCAAAAAGTTCTATTTTGGTCTCATCAGACCAGAGAATCCTATTTCTCACCATCTTGGAGTCCTTCAGGTGTTTTTTAGCAAACTCCATGCAGGCTTTCATGTGTCTTACACTGAGGAGAGGCTTCCGTCGGGCCACTCTGCCATAAAGCCCCGACTGGTGGAGGGCTGCAGTGATGGTTGACTTTCTACAACTTTCTCCCATCTCCTGACTGCATCTCTGGAGCTCAGCCACAGTGATCTTTGGGTTCTTCTTTATCTCTCTCACCAAGGCTCTTCTCCCCCGATAGCTCAGTTTGGCCGGACGGCCAGCTCTAGGAAGGGTTCTGGTCGTCCCAAACGTCTTCCATTTGAGGATTATGGAGGCCACTGTGCTCTTAGGAACCTTAAGTGCAGCAGAAATGTTTTTGTAACCTTGGCCAGATCTGTGCCTTGTCACAATTCTGTCTCTGAGCTCTTCAGGCAGTTCCTTTGACCTCATGATTCTCATTTGCTCTGACATGCATTGTGATCTGGAAGGTCTTATATAGACAGGTGTGTGGCTTTCCTAATCAAGTCCAGTCAGTATAATCAAACACAGCTGGACTCAAATGAAGGGTGTAGAACCATCTCAAGGATGATCAGAAGAAATGGAGAGCACCTGAGTTAAATATATGAGTGTCACAGCAAAGGGTCTGAATACTTAGGACCATGTGATATTTCAGTTTTTCTTTTTTAATAAATCTGTAACAATGTCAACAATTCTGTGTTTTTCTGTCAGTATGGGGAGCCGTGTGTACATTCATGAGGAAGAAGAATGAACTTAAATGATTTTAGCAAATGGCTGCAATATAACAAAGAGTGATTAAAGGGGGTCTGAATACTTTCCGTACCCACTGTATACATATCCAAAACTCAATTTGACAACAAATAAGTCTAAAAGTAAACTGAATTGTTCTTAATGGAGGGAAACATCACATCAAAACAATTCAAAATAAAATAAACAAACAAATAAAATAGAAACTGAGCGGTTTGTGTCTTTAAATCTATAATTATTATAAAACTCTTGGCTGAAGGTGTACATGTGCCCCTGTACGTGTGTGTATAATAATGATGATGATGATGATGATGCAGTGGAGGACTCACAGCAGCCAAGCGGTCTCATCTCAGCGTTCTGTGTGTAAACTTGTGAAATGTCGGCGATCCTCTTGCAGAGCATGTCTACTGGAATCTCGTAGCCGTATTTGTACATCCAGTTCGCTGCCTCATAACGAGCTCTCTGCACCTGAGACCTGCTGTCAGCTTCATCACACACACACACACACACACACACACACACACACACACACACACACACACACACACACACACACTCTATATAACAACCCCTGAATGTTTATTATGCATCATATACAGTAATATGAACTCTTTGTACCCGTCATGCCGGACATCACACAGCCGATGTTGTCTGTGATGCGGAACAGGTGAGTAACTGTAGAGGCGTCTAGGAGCTTGTCCTGAAATTATATTAATAATATTTTACAAATAATGATACATTACATACATGTGGACCTACAGCAGCTGTGTGTGTGTGTGTGTGTGTGTGTGTGTGTGTGTGTGTGTGTGTGTGTGTGTGTGTGTGTGTGAGTGAGAGACAAAAAGAACATACCGGAACTTTTTTCTGTGTAACGACGATGGCGCAGTCTTTCCCTCGCACAGCCACCGACGTCATACCGCCCTGATTAATGGCCTTAAACGCATATTCTGTAACACACACACACACACACACACACACTATATTAATACACACTGCATGAACAGTATTTAGTCCCCTTCACCTTCAGATGAGTCTCCATGCATCCTGCTGTACACCGTAGGGCCAAAAGTATGCAGACACCTGAGCATAAGATTAGAATAAGTGTCTTTAAGCGCTCATTTGCCGTTACAATGAGCTCCATTGTTCTGGGAAGATGTTCCTCTAGAGTTTTTTTTAGATGTAGATACATGTGTAAGTAAAGGCAGGTAGTGATGTAGGTGAGGTGAGGAGACCTGGGGTGCAGTCAGCGTTCACATTCATGCATGTTCAATAGGGATGGAGATCTTCAGCAGAAGATCTTCCACTCTTTATATCTGAAGCTCTGTATAGCTGCTTTGAGATAATGTCTATTAAAGAACATAGAAACTCCAAATGCATGTAAAGCAGATCATCTCCAGGGAGCAGGATTGGGTCTCCTGGATCCAGTGAAGGGACATTTCAGGTTTCAGTGTTTTTTTTTTAAGACTGAAAACTAAAACCTTTATTCTTTTATATTATTATTGTTTATTTAATTAAACTATTTGGGTTTGTATGACGCTAAATTTGCATATTCACCCTTATTAACCAATCAAATCGCGTCGTTTATTTTTAATACAAAGTTGAACATTGCAGATGTCGGAAATGTGTTTATATTATATATATTTTTATTATCTATCACTTATTTAGATTATAATTTATACCCAGAGGACACAATAATGACAATAGTTAGCCGGTTAGCTTGTTAGCACTGCAGCCTCGCTGTGAATGAAAACACAAGTCTTTACTCACCCACTTGATAAAGTCTTCCCTCCGGGGAGAAAATGGTTATATGGCGATCAAACCCGGCGCTCGAGCCGCGAGACATCTTTAATAAACCCTCCTTCTTTTTTTTATTTAAATAATAGTTATATATAAAACCCTTCTTTATAGCAGTGACATGCAGAATTTCTCTCTCAACCGGAACTATTCCCAGCGTGCTCTTCCGGGGTCATCTGTGTCACGTGACACGCGCGCCATTAGTCTGGTGTAACATTAAATAAAGTCCAAACACATCATTATAATAAAACAAATAAATATAATACAGTTTTACAAACTGTTTTATTACCTTTTAAAACCCCTCAAAGAGCAAAAATTAATAAAAATGTCGATTTATTTATTTATTTACACTGATACTCCCACCCTAATAAATCAGTACTGTAATAAATGTATTATTAATAAAAATCTTACAGATGTTTTTATTGTTACGTCTGACAGACCGAACGTCTGCTTCGTATTTGCCGTAAACAGTGAAGATCCAGGTCTGATGCCTGCTCGAGTCTAATCTAAGTGACTTCATTCATTTATTCAGTAATTTAATGTAAAACAGAGACGTGTCCAGACATCTGTTATTAATGACCAGCTGCATGTACCTGAGTTTATATTCCCTTATTCTTCTACACTTCTACCCCTGGAAATTCCCACTGTGATGGAGGGAGTAAAGAATCCATTTAGGTTTTGTCCTGAGAGAGAAAGAGAGAGAGAGAGAGGGGGGGGGATGAAAGAAAGAAAGTAAGCAAGCATGAAAGTAAGAACGAACGAACGAACGAACGAAAGAAAGAAAGAAAGAAAGAAAGAAAGAAAGAAAGAAAGAAAGAAAGAAAGAAAGAAAGAAAGATTTTTCTTTTCACATGTATTTTACAGCACACTGACATTCTTTCTTCACACAGGGTCAGAGCACAGGATCAGCCATGATTCAAGATTTCTTACTTGTCACAAACATAGTTATATACAGAAAACAACTTGATACAGTGTCTCTGCAGCACAGGGGGCCCAAGGGCCCAACAGCTTGGAGATGCTAGGGCTCAAAACTTTACAATTATTTAAAAAAAAGAACTACTATATAATAAGAAAGGGTCTTTTTCTATCTTTAAGTGTTCATGAGGTGGATTGGCTGAGGGGAAAAGCTGTGTACTTCTGGTGCATTTCAAGGATGGAGGTATGTGTGATGTGAGACGTCTTTGTGTGTGAGGTCTTTGTGTCTGATATCCTTGTGTGAGATGTCCTTAAATTGAACAAGATGAAAATAAATCCCCAGTTAGAGACGATTGTCTATTGCTGTTGGACCACTGTGGGACTGTTCTGCATGGGCACTAAGAAGTTAAGCACTAAGAAGTGGTAACCCAGGAGTTAAGATCCTAGATGTCTAAAGAGAAGGTCATGAATTCATATTCCACTTTAGCCCATTTGTTTGAAGAACATTAATGTCGAAAGTCACTGTGAATAAAGGAATCTGCCGAATGCTAAAAATATCCCCAATAAATGCAGTTAATCCATTTTTAGGATTAAATCATATGTTGGCTACAATTGAGGTTTTCATGCCATTCATAGGCCAATACTCTTTTTTTCATCATGTTCTCTGGAGCAATTGTGATTATTCTGACAAATCCAGATTGTTCAGGGTGAAACAAACGCCATTTGTGATATTCAGACTTTTTTTTTACTTCTGCCCCAGAATTGCAACATGGACTAAGGAAAGAAGAGACAATCAAAGTAGGAGAATTATGAATATCTATTTTAAGAGACCCAACACCAACGACATACTGTTAACACCCACCACCAGATCCTTATACAGCATATTTGAATGAGAAATTGCTTCTCAAACAGGAAGCTGTACCCTGGTGGTGAGGGTATAAATAACGATAGGATGCACAACTTAGCATTCAAACTTTTTTACACAAAAACCTAAAAGCATTTTGTAGCAAGACTGATTTTATTTGTGTAAGGACCACAGTATTTTTTATTTTCTCCATATTTAATAATGCTTAATGCTTGTATAGTGTGTCTAAAATGGTGAAAAGTTTTGGTCTACATCCTGCTTGAGGTCCCTTTACGGTATATCGAGCTTATCTGGGTTTTTTGAATAGGAAAACAGCCTTTGGACAGGAATCCAGATTGTTGCATGAGTTGTGGCAATGTTCCCGCTCATCTCAGCAAAGTACACCCACATATGTGTTTGAGAACAAAGCAAAAAATGGCACTTAATTTTCAATTCAATTTTATTTTGTATATACCGTATATTGTATATTTTGTGTATTTTAACACTGAACATTTTCCCAATGTAGCTTTACAGAGACAGTGATAAGCTTGCTGTCCTGGCCTGCATGAAAGTCTGATTTGTTGATGTTTGCAGTTCAATTGAAGCAGGAACTGTCACATTTTTACCTTTACTAGCTTTCCAACATGGTTCTTCTTAGGCACCAGGTCTGAAAGGTAAACCCTCTGATGTACCCATGAACCCAAAAGCGATTTAAATGCTAGGCTGATCTTTCTGACCCCTTGGAAGGGCCACTGAATTTGTAAAATGGTCCATATGTATCTAATGCATGCATGGTGGACCTAAAGTGGTCCAGAGTTTTGATTTACATCATGCCTGAAGTCCCTTTAAGGAAGATCTAGCTTATACAGCTAAATGTCCTTCATAGGCCTTGGATAGTAATGTGACTGGAGATGATATATAAAAAAGTTTCTCGCTCTGATTACAAGAAAGTCCTTTATTTATCTACGTCTTCAACCCATCACCTTCAAAATAGTCCCCTTTTACAGCAATACAGCTCCCCCAAAGTTCCTGCCACTTCTGAAACTTGTCCTGGAAGTCTTTTTTTCGAGCACCTTCTGGGATTCACACTGGATCTCCACAATGGTGTCAAATCTGGTGAGTAGGGTGGGTGCGGAAGTGAGATGGAGTGGATTGTTCTCCGACGATCGACATGCATGAGTTGATGCATGGTTTTCAAAATTTTTGGGGGTTGAGCTTGTCAAAGGTCTTTCTGCTCTCTCCTTATCTTCCAGCGATGTTCTTCCACTCTTAAAGATTGCGTACCGATCGAAACACCTCGGACGACTCATTGCAGCATCACCGTATGTCAAACGCGCATCACGTCAAACGTCTCTGTGGCAGATTTGCCCAGTTTTACGCAGAATTTCACGTTTGCTCTTTGTTCTAACTTGCTGTCCGTGATGAAATCGCAGACGTGGGAATGCATGGGGGCAAAACAGCACCTGTTACACCAGTAGTCTCCGAACCTCATAAAAACAAGGCAGAATGATCAATAAAACAAACGAACCTAAACTGAACTTCCTCTCTCCAGGTTATATATGACGTGTAAAGTGTTAGAGTCTTATCTGATGTTTGAGTTTTCTGCAGGAGGATCTGCAGTGGTGCTGAACTCTAATCTGCCTCGAGTTCTCCGAATAACAGCTTGAATGTGATGGAAAAACCAGCCAGCAAATGGAAACCATGACCACAAGTTATTCAAAGAACACTTATTATCTAACGATATACTCACGAGGTAACCTGAAGATGGGCTTTGTGAATGATTATACCCGTCATGTTGTTTGTATCTTGTATCATATGCTGCTATAAAAATCTAGGATCAAATTTGGCACATTTGCATGCGTCCACACTGGGATATTGGGATATATAAAACAAGGACAATATGTACACAATATAAAGTTAAGAAGTTATCTAAAAGATCATGCTGATGGATGAACAAACCAAACCACACTGAGTACATTGTTCCAGCAGATATACCAAAATCTTTTCTACAGAAGCAGGTCTCATCCTGGAGCTCGGACAACTTGCATGAATTTGCATGCAAAATTCCCTGTCTTTTTTTTTCTATATGCATTTGCTTTTGTCCGTAGTGAAATCGGTCCCTGTGTGTTGCACATTTCAAATGGTGTTTAAAAATCCACCACTTTGACATAAAAGAAAAAATAGTAAATGCCACGAGTAGCACAGGCACAGAGCAATTTTTTTACTTAAACCCCCCCCCCCAAAAAAAAAAAACGATAGCGACCACATTGTGGTGAAGAAATCCCCTCTTTACACAAACCACGCTTTACAGAGCTCAAAGATGGGCGTCTTTCAAAATATGCTTCCTGCTCTACATCTGGAACAGACCAGACTCGATTCGACCGAGGGAGGGGTCCAGTCAAACAGAAAAAGAAATAGAAACAGTGTGTGATGTCTAAAAGTAAGGTGTCAAGACACCATGAAGGTCAGCAGAGATGTGGAAAAATGGCCTGTGGTGCAAAGTGGAGGAAGGTGTTAATGGTGATTTTTAATGCAGCTTGTGTTACTGAGAAGCGAGTCCTGGGTATACACAACTGTAATAAGTATTGTAAATGTCAGGGTGTGACTCGGTCAGCAGGAAAAAACCTGAAAAACGCTGAGCTTTACTCCTCGACGTCCGGTCCTGGGCCCCACTTTTACAACGTTGCGAGTTCTAATTAAAAATGTTAAACTCACTCAGTTTTATTCGTTTATTTTGGTGGAAAGAAATACATTACACATATACACAATATGGATAAAAGTATGTGGACACCTGAGAATAGGAGTACTTTCTGCTTCTTTTTGTATATCCCAATCCACATTCAAGCCGTGTTTGCTGATATAATAAGCTCCACTCTTCTAGGAAGATGTTCCATCTAAATTTGTGGAGATTTATGTAGATTCAGCCACAAAGACGTTAGTAAAAGTACCGATGTAGGTGAGGAGGTTCCTGGATTGCAGTCAGTGTTCACATTCATTTATGTTCAATAGGGATGGAGCTCTATATCAGGAGATCTTCCACTAAAAATCTTTGTAAAGCAGACCTTCATGGAGCTGGCTTTGTGCACAGGAGCATTGTCATGCTTAGGTCTCGTATGAAAAACTTCATGCTACCAAATGCATCCAAGGATTTTCTGTAGGTAACAAGGTATCAGTGCGAGTGCACTCATTTACATCGTCACGGCTGCTCTTCTATGAAACTGATCAGAAGGAGGAAACTGAGTTCGAATGAAATGCCCATAAATAGTCGGAAATAATAATATATAATTAAATTACATTATAAACTTCACAATGACTATTTGTGGTCCAGACGTCTGAGGGCTGAAGGTCACTCTGGAATTTTTCTTTTTTAATTTTTTTAAAGTCCCCCCTGCTTGCTCACACACACACACACACACACACACACACACACACACACACACACACACACACACACACACACACACACACACACACAGATGCTTTTTATTATTTTTTTATCTATAAAGGAAAGGAAGTTCTCAGATATAGGTGACGTTTTCTACGTGACTCAGAATGAAGAAGTCTGAACACATGAAACTAAAAGCCTCTGAGGTGCAGTGTTCTATAAAGCTGACCTGAAACAGGCCTGCGTGTCTGCCCACGGTGAGCCTGTGTGTGTGTGTGTGTGTGTGTGTGTGTGTGTGTGTGTGTGTGTGTGTGTGTGTGTGTGCGCTCGGTTTTGCATGTTATAACACATTATAACAGTTGTATTGTAACAGACGTTTGCAGGTGCAATCGATAAACGATAGTACGTTATAGTTGGAGTGAACTAATAAACAGCATGTTTATGGAACGAGAACCCGGGAAGAACTTGTCACTTTTAAACGATGAATCATTTTAACGACGAGTTGCGATATGCAGAAGTATGTTTTTGTACTGGTGCTTTTTCAGGAATGTGTGTTCCTGCATGCAAATGAGGCTTTATCTGATTTAATATGCAAACATTTGCACCTAAAAATGATAAATCCATGAGTTTTTATCTAATTCCATTCTCTTCTTTAAAATTGTGAACGATGAGAGAAAATAAAGGTCTCATGTTTTTTACACTACATTGAGATCAGAACAGAAAGTGAAAATATCTGTAATATTTGATCTAAAACTAAAGTCTTCATGCCCTGTGGTTCCAATACTTTTGGAGGAACCTATAAGTGTGCATGCATGTGTGTGTGTGTGTGTGTGTGTGTGTGTGTGTGTGTGTGTGTGCATGTGTCTATTTATGTGTGTCTGTGTAGGTGGATATATATGTGTAATTGTGTATCTGCATGTGTGTGTATGTGCGTATTTGGGTATGTATATATGTATGTGCATGCATGTGTGTATGAGCTTATGTGTATTAGGTTTGTGTGTGTGTGTGTGTGTGTGTGTGTGTGTGTGTGTGTGTGCATATTTGTGTATGTATATACTGTATGTATTTGCATGTATGAGTATATGGGTTTATGTGTATTGTGTGTGTGTGTGTGTGTGTGTGTGTGTGTATTTGTGTAGATATATATTTGTATGTGTGTGTTTGTGTTTTTTGTGTAGGTGTATGTGTGTGTGTGCAAATGTATGTGAGCATGTACATGTGTGTGTGTGTGTGTGTGTGTGTGTGTGTGTGTGTGTGTGTGTGTGCATGTATGTGTGTTTGAGTTTATGTGCATTTTTGTAGATATGTGTGTGTGTGTGTGTGTGTGTGTGTGTGTGTGTGTGTGTGTATGTATGTGTGTTTGAGTTTATGTGCATTTTTGTAGATATATGTGTGTGTGTGTGTGTGTGTGTGTGTGTGTGTGTGTGTGTGTGTGTGTGTGTGCAGTGCATCCAGAAAGTTTTCCCAGTGCTTCACTTTTTCCACATTTTGTTATGTTACGGCTTTATTCCAAAACAGATTAAAATCATTACTTTCCTTAAAATTCTACAAACAAAACCCCCTAATAACACACACAGGCTGTGAGTATTTATGTACAAGTGATTTTTTTGAAGATTTTAAACACATTTCTTTCACATAGTTATTATTGTGTATTTTCTGTACAGTGCAGTAAAAACACGAATTGAATAAAGCTGTAACATAACAGTGTGGAAAAAGTGAAAACTTTCCTGATGCACTGTGATATGTGCATGTGTGTGAGTGTGTGTGTATGTATGTGTATGTGCGCATGAGTGTGTGTGCATATTTGTGTAGGTATATATGTATGTGCATTTATGTGTGTATACGGTGCATGTGTATGGGGGGGGGTGTTTGTGTATTCTTTTATTATGTTTGTGTGTGTGTGTGTGTGTGTGTGTGTGTGTGTGTGTGTGTGTGTGTGTGTTTGTGTATTCGTGTAGGTTTGTGTGTTCTTCAGTGCAGTGTGAGAAAGAGGACTGATAAATCATACTCGTGTTCTTAGTGTAGGAAACGTTTCTCATTTTGTCCACAAAAAGAAGTATTAAAGGCCACGCCAAAAATAAACACAGCCACGTCAGAGGATACGTCAGAGACGGGCAGCACCGGGGCAGAGAGGGAAATACTGGGGACGAGTCCCTGCTCTTCATCCGCTGACCCACTGTGGGAATATCATCATTCCCAAATTCATGATTACATACGCTTCTGATTTTAAACAAACTGATCATCTCAACCACACACACACACACACACACACAAAGAAAATCCTCGAATGTGCATTATACACACAAATACACCAAAATAAACATATCAAAATATACACACATACCTGTGTGTGTGTGTGTGTGTGTGTGTGTGTGTGTGTGTGTGTGTGTGTGTGTGTGTGTGTGTGTGTGTGGGGAGATTCAGTAAGGCTTTGTAATGTTTAGTGAACAGGTTCAGGAATCTCCACAATGAGTCAGTGTCCTGCTTTCCCAAACTCACATATCCAATCTAAATAAATCCAATCCAAACTAAATCTAAATAAATCCGATCCAAATCAGTCAAATCCAATCTAAGTCAGTCTGGTCTAAATCAATCCAATCTAAATCATTCTAATCTAAATGAATCTAATCCAATTAGCTTCAGGCTAAAGCACTGTTTATATATTAAGGTTTAACTTCACTCTCTCTCACACACACACACACACACACACACACACACACACACACACACACACACACACACACACACACACACACACACACACACACACACACACACACATTTCACTTCTTTGTTACACATGAACAGATTTCAGTGCAAAGGTTTGTACCCCTAGGAGAAGATCTCACACCTCCTCCTTCACATCAGTCAGAAGTTTGAGTTGAAAATCGTTGTGTTGTTTTTGTTATATATTTGATGTAAATTCATACATTTCCTAATTTACATCTGAGATCGAACCACTGCTGAAGAAAGTGTGCACTTAACCATTAACAAAGGAAGACACCAAACAGATGGCAATAATAACAGACTGATAGCTGATTATTTTATTTGTTCTCCACGTGTTCATATTCATGTGAATGATTAGTGTTGCTCTGGACTGATGTCCTCTCAGGACATGCACATGAATATAATCCTGTCTGAGCTCCTGTTCTGGAGAATTCATTAACACCTTTGCACCAATCACGGCACGGCAGCCCTGGAAAAAAATCTTTATCTTTATCTGCCTGTAGAATCAGTCTGACAGCAGTAACATGTCCCTCCAGGTCACTCTATAGTTCTGTAGACCAGGAAGCAGAACACAATATCGCACAATGCGTCAGCTTACTTCCTTTTATTGCTGATGTCACAAACAAAATCTCTTAAGGCCATGAGACACGTATACACACACACACACACACACACACACACACACACACACACACACACACACACACACACACACACACACACAATAGGAAAACTGCATTGTGTGCTTCTGAGCTTCTTTTCATCAGCAATGTAAATCTTTGTCTCTTCCTTAAAGCACATTTGCTTTTATCTGTGGAAGATAATCGAGTGCTTTCAAGTTTGAAAAGCATGAAATAGTTATCAGTGGATATCCCCTCCGTCTGGTGTGGATTAATGTCTAATATCTCAGACACACACTACATGCCAGGATTTGATAGATCTTCATCATTAACTGCTTTATGAGCATCCAACCTCCTGTGTAAAGTCACCAAAACACTCAGGAAAATAAATGTTGTGATGAAGCCGAACATGTAGCTACTCTAAAGTTGATCAATAGTCTGTAACAGCATGTCTCGAGGAACTTTATTCCTCCTATACTGCAGCTAAAGTTGTTTCATTGGGATAATTTATGCAGCATTTCCCAGCGTTTCTGGAGATAATTGTTATAGAAGCTATGCTTCATTAAACAAAATAATCCTTTCCATCTTATGCCACGCCCACTTCATGTTTAAAGGGGACATAACACATAAAGTTTCGGCTAATCTCATGCTAATCTTGAGGATCTATAGAGTAATATTGCATCTTTCAATGGGATATGTGAAGAAAAAACCTTTTACCTTTCTAAAGAGTTGTGAACCCTTGGGGCTAACAACTAACAATCAGCTATACATATCTGATTCAGAATCAGATCCTGAGTCTAAAATTGAACAACAGCAGCAACATTGACTACAGCAGGACGTGTCTGTATGGTGAGATAACAAGGTTCTCCTTCCCTCACCTCCAAAAACACACTTCATTGCTGACATTCTTCTTGAGGGAGTCTTTGCAGGGCTTCTGTTACTGAATGAAGCATGGTGGTGGGTGTGAAACTCGCTCTCGCCCTGGTTACCGTGTGTGAGCACTCTTCTGGGAGAAACTCGTCTTTTTTTTGAGTTATTTAGTTCATTTTGTGAACAAAATACCAGAGGACTCATGTGATGAACGATTCCATTCTGTTTCCTGTCTAATGCACTGCATAGCATCTATGGGGGTTTTGTGATTAAAGAACGAACGACTCAGTCAAGAAGAGTCAAGTGGTAAATGATGAAATTCTGTTTTCTCTACATAACTTCTGTAGATTTTGCTGTGCTTTGCTTTGAGACGACATGTATAGGAAACCAGAAGGAGTGCGTTTGGAATAGAAATACTCTGTATTACTCCAATATGTAAATACTTCATATGTCCCAATCGTTAATGAGAATTCAACTCTTTAGATCAGATTAGATTTAACTTTGTCATTGTGCAGAGTATAAATACAGGCCCCACCTCTTTATATTGTTTATGCACAGGAAAGGCAACATTAAACTGCTGAACTTTGCAGGACACTAAACACCATTATCTCCTGATGAAGGACAATGAGGCCAGACAACCTTCCTGCAGCTCTGAGGA
This sequence comes from Silurus aristotelis, assembly GCF_946808225.1. Lineage (NCBI taxonomy): Eukaryota > Metazoa > Chordata > Actinopteri > Siluriformes > Siluridae > Silurus > Silurus aristotelis. The sequence continues at coordinate 24,271,468 of NC_139588.1, read as the reverse complement.
CATCTGCAAAGCTCATCAGTGTTTACACCTGTGCTGCAAAAGAAGGGAAAGTTCCGGGGATTTCTCAAAAGCAGAAGTGTAAATCAATTCAGGAAGTAGAAGACGAGCATAAGGTGAATTATCATTTCACGTTTCTTCTCAATGAGGCCGTCCTTCAGGTTCAGGGAAAAAAAACCCCGAACCGCATTTCTGGTATAAGTGTAGTTCAAATTTCTACAGCTTTTATTCATTTATATAACTCATACCAGGAGCTTCAGAAAACAGCTTCTTTATGCACAAATGGTACTTTTGAAGATAAAAAAATTCCAGCTGCGTCTGATTAAAAAACATGAGCGAATTATGGGTACAGTAAAAACAATTGTGTTCACATGAGACCAATGGACTGTTTATAATCGTATTTATTAAATGACTTATTATTTAATATGGTATTTTTATAGCTTTGTATAAAATGTTATTATTGTATTAATTAATGATTTATTATAATTTGATAAAAAAATCACTAGTTTATTATTTGAATTAATTTAATGATTCTTCTTTAATAGTAATATTTGTATGACTTCTTTTCCTTTTTTTTTCTTGTTCTTCTCTCTTCTTTTCTTTTCAGGTACTTGAAAGAACACGGAAAAAAAACAAACACACACACACACACACACACAAAAAAATCAAAGCATGAATCTGAACCATCACTTTTGTTCCCTCCTTTGGAAAGCTTGTGTGTTCCTCAGAGCGATGTTCTGCACAACTGAAAGGTTCAGTATGTTCTTTCATTGCTGTTGTGCTGATAAGGTTGGAACTGCGCTGCTCTGTGTGAATAGAAGGACATGATGTGCCTGAGGGAAGCCGAGGGAAATTCCCAGCCTTTAGTAAACTCAGCTGCTGCTCATCATCGCATTCCTCTCTATTCAAACACCAGCGTTCTGATCACATCCCGGAAGAAGTTCAAGCTCTTTCTTTTCTCGCCCCGTGTGTGTGATGTTCGGTGTGCTGTGTGCACTCACAATCTGCAGAATCAAGCTGACAGTATTACAATCCAACATGCTTTATTATTACTGCTTTGTTTGTGTCCACCTGCAGGATTGGTGATGGAACGTTCCTCTGTTCCTCAGATCACTGTATAAACAAATCGTGATGAAACCTCACCAGGATGAAGCACAAAACACTGTATATACAGAAAACAAGTCCACCATGCTGACCATTCTATAAATATTTATATGAAGCTGGACAAGTCCTACAGACGAGCTGGTAATATGGAAATGTTCACAATGGTGCAATTGTTTTGATCATGGAGACACTATTGTAAATCATGATGAGTTTCAGGACATTTTAGCATAAAAACCTTGTGGGATTTGCAGCTGCATTACTATTAGAGGTTCTGCTCTAAAAAAAAACACTCAAGAACCTTCACTTCTGACCAATCACAAGCCAGGATTTATCGATCCCCGGCCTTATTTTTTTGTAGAGAAACGTTTTTCATCGCTTCGATGAAAGCAGAAGAGACGGCGGTTAGATTGCTTTAGAATCAATGGAAACTTTGACCCTGCTTCTGTGTCTTGAGTCCTGTAGACCACAAGAAGGCGGTGCAGGGAATTTCCACAGAGAGAAAAAGAAATACAGAGACAGATAGATAGATAGAGAGAGACACCCGTCTGCACTTCCTCCTGTCTGTCTGCTGCTCTGCCTCGCTGTGTGGACGTTATGATATCAATTGTATTTGCATGCATGTAAATCAGTTTAAGTGGAATCTGGTCTTTTCTTCTGGTTTATGCAAATCACCAAGTAAGCATACCGAACATTTTTCTGCGGATGGCTGATCACACCTAAACATGTCCTTACAAAGACTTTTTTTTTTTTGTTGCGCAGCCTGGCGCCGGTTTATACCCGAGTGTGTCGCGTGCTCTTACTGTCTCAATGACAGGCATCATGTTTCACCTCCAACCTGAAACACACTCGATATCTTCATACTGGTTTCTTCCTGATGTGTTCCCTAAATCCATTCCTAATGAGGTTCCTAGTCGATTCCTGCGAGAAATCTGTGCTTATGCATTAAGACGGGTGTCACGGCTTTATTTATTTATTTATTTATTTATTTATTTATTTATTTATTTATTTATTTATTTATTTATTTATTTATTTATTCATTCATTCATTTATTTATTTATTTATTTATTTATTTATTTATTTATTTATTTATTTATTTATTTATTAAGAGCTTCTATTCCCAATCGACTTCCTGCAGAAGCGTATTAATGAGAAGTCTGTTGTAGAGACCATGGAGACTGGAGACCAGAATGCACCGCAGATACGTCTATAAAACGGCAGAGACGCATGTAGCTGAGCTCGTGAGGGATCTACAAGATGACATTGAAAGTTGATGGTTTGGATGGTGGGCTGTAAGTGTGTACAGATGAGGTGGTGAGAGAGCTAAAGAATGTGGTAGAATGAAAATTTCTACCACAATGTAAGATCTGCCTTACATGAGTTGGACTGGAAGATCTGCTAATAAACACCTTTACTAACACCCTTGTTTTAGAATGAATCTCCACAAAATGTAGTGGAACATCTTCCCAGAAGAGTGGAGCTCATTATAATTGCAAATGGGGACCAAATGTGGAATAGGATGTCCGAAATAGGATCTCCTGCCTTGGTGTCCACATAATTCTTTTGGCCATAGCGTGCAAATCTTGGACATTAGATGATAGTTCTGATGACAGATCTTTTCTTTAAGCTGGGAGGAAACACAGTGCAGGAAGAAAAAAAGGTGGAAATCCCCACCCGTTTATCAAGATCAACACAGAGACTGCTTCTGGCATGGACGAGGAACGTTTACTGTGCTCTGAGAGGATATCTCAATCCTGATTAGCTGGTTTTAGGACCAAAAAAAAATCTTATCAGGAAAAATCATCATGAGGAGTTCGACAGAAAAAAGGTGCAGTGGATAAAGAAAGAATGCGTCAGAACTAACAGGAGAAATGCAATTCTGATGTATGGTGGTGTGTATTTACACACATACACATATCCTTCAAAATTGGAATGTCCAGCAGCAAAAAACTGAAGGAAACGTTTGACCCAGGTACACCCATCTACTGACTGAAGTGTGGCCAGAAGTGGTCTTCATTTAAGAATTCTGGCCAATAAACCATACCACCATTTCGGAATCACAACAGCATTAAAACTAGACACAAAAACATGGAAAGATCCAGAATAGTGGTTCGTTTTTCAAGACTTTTGGAACGACCTCCTTGCCGAGTTCCTTCAAAAACTGTGTGCTGGTGTACCTAGAAGGATTGATGCTGTTTTTCAGGCAATTGATGGTCACACCAAATATTAATTATTAACACTTGAAAGCGTTCTCACTTTTACCACAATTACACTTCTATTTTTATTGCTCCACTTTTATCTTGAAACATATTTAGCCTGCATTTGTCACGTCCTCTTCAGCTGCAGAGTCACTGCCGTTCTCAAGAACCGAAAATTCCTCTATTTCATAAACCTTACTGAAAGCCACATCAGACTGTATAACGTTCCTCCTGACCTGTGGATCCCAGGAGCTCTGCAACACTACATGATTTCAACGAGTGGTTAATAATTCATGTTTGTTCACATCCCGTCACATCAGGCATGCATCAGATGCTGCAGATACCAGTGTTGTGTCTGCATCAGACGTCTTGTCAGACTAAACCCCAGCTTGTGATGTGGTGTGTTCCACTTTACTTCGCTGTTGCCGCGAGTCACATGTCAATCGGTGAAACGCACAAAGCAGGACGGCTTTTTTGTGTTTTTCTTTTTTTTTGTCTTCATGTGAATGAGGTCAAAATGATGTTCAGAGAAAAGTCCCTGTTAATTTTTAGACGCAGCCAGAAGAATAAAGAGGAAGCAAAGACATGAATGGGGAAAAATGTCTGCATGAGATTATTATTAAAACAGATTCAGCTTCAGTGTTGAGTGCTGTGATGAAACCATGATATCTAAACATGCCAAAAAGAATTGGTGCAAAAAATAGGGATATACGCTAAAATTCATTTGAATAGGGATACCTGCACAACTGCACATCTGTTCAAGTTTCTTACACAGGTACAAGACAGGAGCTCCAGCGACTGTCTCCTGGGATCTGACCCATCGCCAGAATAGTCCGAAGTAAAAAAACTAAAAAACTGTGAATGAGCAGCACTACGGTGGGTGCAAACTGTCCATCTTGATGAGTAAGATATAAATGATGTATGTGAGGTTGGGTTGTGAAGGTTTATAACAGAAGATCTTCCACTCCAACCCATGTTTTCGTGGAGCTTGCTTTGTGCACTTTGTGTCACGCTGGAACTGGTTTGAGTCTATGAGTTCAAGTGAAGTGAAAATTCCATGCTAACTTTGTGCTAGCAGTGAGGGAGAAGGTCCACATATGAGGTGATATCAAAAAGTTTTACGATTAAAGGTGTAACTGGTGCTATTCTGACCACGTGCATTACCAGCAAGTTAGAGCAAACATGAATTTCTGCGTGAAACTGGGCAAATCTGCCACAGAGACATTTAACGTGACATAAATTTGACATACAGCGATGCGGTGACGAGTCGTTCCAGTGATGTTCTTCCGCTCTTGATGAGCAAGAACATCCCTGGAAGACAACGAGAGATCAGGAAGACCTTTAACAAGCTCGAACCCCTAAAATGTCGAAACTGTTCGGCAACTTGTGCATGATGATCGTTAGAGAACAATCCTGTGGACTTCACCCTCTTTGCGAAGATGAAGATCCAGGTCAAAGAAGGTACACTTTGAAAGGAAGACTTCCAGAACACATTCCAGAAGAACACAAGGAGCACTGTACTGCTGTACACGGGGACTGTTTTTAAGGTTATATCGTGTAAATGTAGATAAATAAAGTATTTTCTTGTAAACAGAGTGAGTCAGATTAAGTTAGGGCTCGTAGGGCTGGAAAAGTCAGGTATCCAAATCCTTTTGTGCATATAGTGTATCCACAGAAAGGTTTATGCATTGATGTGTATATACAAATAAGATGCCTCAGTTACTGGGTTTGGCTGCTTGTTTCAGGTAGTTGTGTTGAAAACAGGTAACTCAGCATGCATCAGGAACTCAGACCTGAAGCAGTGTATAAGGGATCAATTCTTGTGCCTGAGTGTTACCCAGAAACCATCTGAAATAAACAATATCACCTCTTCAAATCAATCTGCTGTATTGTGACCACGCTGGCTCTATGTATTAGTTTTTTTTTTTTTGGAAGTAAATTATCAGTCCAGGATTCACTTCTTATGCAATTGCATATAAGCGTAACTTCCAGGTAAAAATTCACCTCAGGTTTTCTCATTCACATGACCTTGGAATCTATGTATTATTATTAGACTTTATTGTTTAAGGAAGTGCATACATGTGACACCACAAGGTCAAAGACTAAGCTGACAACAAAACGTGTTTACAAGTTGGGATTTTCCCAAAGAATTTACAGCCTGGCCTTCACACAGGACATGCTGGAGTTTACACATCAAACAAGGCCACAATGCCTGACTGACTTCTTACACAACAGCAGCACACAACACATTTCAATAGAACATTGTGCAATCATGATTGTGCTCGATTTTCCCAGGGTGAAGTCTAGATTGACTGCACTGACACCTAGTGGCACAGTGGAAATTAACCATACTTCAGGTGTGATGTTTTACAAAAAAAACCTGCAATATACTTTGACAGGTAGAAGTGGAACATACAATAGAACCTGCTTAGGGGAGTCACAGTGTAACAGTAATTATGTTGTATGAGTTGAATTCTTTTCTATAGAGTACCAGTGAACTCTACCCCACTGCACACCTCACATTGCTCATATCATTCTTTAAGCTTGGAACAAAATGAGTTCAACTGGGAAAATTATTCGAATGATACCGAAAGTGACCCTTGAACATTCAAATAAAATAAAAGCGTAAGACGATTCTGAATTATTGAAAGTGAAACTAAAAGCACATGTTTTCACCATTAACTTCATGTAGTACATGCCAGGACAATCTGTGTTATTACTTCTGAGAGATTGAGTTAATTATTACTGAAGAAACACCAGGTTCTCATCTTCCCTCTGTCTTCCCAGAATCCTCAGTACACATGAGTCTAATCAGATGTATAAAGAAGTCCATGCTTACCAGAGGAATTCTCAGAAACACCTGGTTATAAAAGTTCCTGTGCATAATTGTGTTCCTTGTTGATGTGTTTCCTGGTGAATTGATTATGGCCGTGTGCCACAATACAATCTACTGATTATTATCTTTTTACTGTCAATTTAGCCATCGGACAGCGTCACCTCACCGTATCACACGACTGCACTGTGTATATTTACCATCACTGAAAGGTGAAGACAAACACATGATTCCTTCTGAGACAAGTCACATGTCCCAACCTTATGTTTGGGAACTTCTTCTCATGCTGCATTTCAGGTCACAATAACACGCAGAAAGAAATGTGCTATCTGCCCTCTTCCACATACATTAGCACCTCGTATGTGCACGATTAGCCACTGGTTGACAGGGCATAGACAGGACCACCATCCCTCCCACCCTGATCTGTTTAGGGTTACATAACATCTCCATGCAACCTCACTGGTCCCTATTTCATTCTCTCTCTTGAAATAATGGCAGAAATAAACAGATTGTCGAACTACTGGGGACTTCTGAAGATGACAAATCATAGATACAGCTTTACCCCTGACTGTAAGACCAAAAACCCAGACACCGGAGACTCCTTTCTTAAATGTTCACTAAGCACATTGTCTTCTTACAGAAAAATTCACTGCATCAATAATTATCTGTTGTGCACCACATCGGTGGTACGAGTCCCTGTGAAGGAGCTTTTGCCTTAAAAACCATAGCTATGAAATCTATAATATTATCAGCTTTAAGACAGCAGCAGTGGGGGGGGGGGGTATAACAATATAATATTTACTGATATACTGTATAACGTTGTTGTTATATGTGATGTGAGTTGAATCGTTTCATCACCGGCTCAATGCTGTATTGTGTCACGTCTGAAGGGCCTCCTTGTTCTCTCTGCATGTGAGCAGATGAGCCATCTATCTGCAGCACCACCATCCTCCACTTGCCAACCTCCAACAGTTTACTTTGCCGACTGTCAGAATACAAGCAGAATCAGTGGAAAGGTGTTAGAACACACCGCCGTGTCAGTTACACTCATGACCACCACGGTACCGATTCATAGTCTAATTGAGTAGAATGGATGGATCGAGAGACAAGAGTTTTAATAACTTCCTCTCTGTATAAACCTGGAAGAACAATTCAGTTTGAAAATGTCAGGATTCTGCCATCAGCACTTGATTAAGTGATTAAGACTCTGGGTTCCTGATCAAAATTGTTGGGGGTTTAAACCTCAGTACCACCCCAGTGCCACTGTTGGGCCCTTGAGCAAGGTCATTACCCCTTCCTGCTACAGGGATGCTGTATTATGTCCCCCTGCTCTCTGACCCAATGAGAAGAAAGAATTTCATTGTGTGGTTATGCATGTGACACATTAAAGCCCCTCTCATATATCACTACACCCTTCTTCCTTTTTCTTGTTGCTGATTATGACCAGTTCGAGTGTGTGTGTGTTTGTTTGCTAAGCTTTTGTTGATGGCTTCATGATTGTGTGTCTTATTGTGCTTAGCTTGGTTCCAAGCCCAGGTGTACTTCCTGTGTACTTCCCAGGTGTACTTCCAAGCCCAGGTGTAAACCCTAACCCTAACCCTAACCCTAACCCTAACCCTAGATGCTCTTATTTTTGGTTTTGTTTTGGTTTGCACTCAATAAAATAGCCCTTAAATCTGTCTTCACTTTGATAGAAGAAAAAGAGAAAAACATTTTGATCAAGTAATTAAGACAAAGTATCAAAAAAGTGGGGAAAGAATGAAACCTTCTTCTATTGGGTTCCAATAATCCTGACATGCAATTTTGTATAAAAACATCCTTAGATTGGAATTAATTCATTTGAAGTGATTTAACTAAGAAACAACAAGATTTTGATTAAGTAAGTTTTTCTGTTTATTAAATATTTTTGTACCTAAAACCCATCTTTGACCAGGCAACAAAATTTTACTTTGGTGTTAAATTTAAAAATGTAAAGAAAATATTTTTTTAAACAAAATCTCATCTGAAACATCATTAAAACTCATTCTAGAGAAATATTCAGTAATAAATATCAGTAGAAACGTCAGTGCAGGTGATTAAAACTTTCAGATTTTTTACGACATTTACAATTAGTCCAGAAATAACAGTCGACCTTTGAATAAATAACAATCTAATAAATATAAAGAACATCAGTACATCAGTAGTTCAGTATTTCAGTGCAGTCTATTACAGAGGAGGAACAGTGAGATCTGCTCCAGGATGAGGTTAAAGTTGAATAAAACGTTTGGTTTAGACTTTAGATCCAGAACTTCTGCTGTAGGAGGAGGAAACTCTGTGTGGAGAACTCAGTACTGTAACTGAGGGCGATCCTATTAATCTGGGTTCTCAGGTTCAGGAGTCATCACAGAGTCAAGGTTCTTGGGTTCAAAAGGAGACTTTGCCTTGAGGTTCTCAGGTTCAGGAGTCATCACAGAGTCGAGGTTCTTGGGTTCAGAAGGAGACTTTGCCTTGAGGATCTCAGGTTCAGGAGGAGACTCAGGATTGAGATTCTCAGGGTCAGGAGGAAAATCAGTGGTAGGGTTCTCAGGTTCAGAAGGAGACCCAGTGTGGAGGTTCTTGGGTTTAGGAGGAGACTTAGCGTTGAGGTTCTCAGGTTTAGAAGAAGTCTCAGTGTCGAGGTTCCCAGGTTCAGGAATAATCTCAGTGTTACAGTTTTCAGGTTCAGAAAGAGTCTCAGCATTGAGGTTCTCAGTGTCATCAACTGTAGTCTTATCAACATTCTGCTTCTGGATCACCTCCTTTTTTCTCTCCTCAAAATGTGACTCGGCCTCCCCAGAGACAGGAGAGTCCGTACCTTCATTCTTTATCTAAGAGAAAAAGAGTGAGTAAAAGAAAGAAAACTGAATAAGAACTGAAACTATCACTGTGGATCATCCGTCTCCATACCCACTGTCCTCTACATCTGCCTCTTTCAAACCAACTACCTGCTTGTCTTCTCTCACCACATCCATGAACCTCCTCCTTGGTCTTCCTCTTTTCCTCCTTCCTGGTGGCTCCATCCTCAGCATTCTCCTACTGATATACCCCATGTCCCTCCTCTGCACATGTCCAAACCATCTCAATCTCACCTCCCTCACCTTGTCTTCAAAATGTCCTACATGTGCTGTCCCTCTAATAAACTCATTTCTAATCCTGTCCATCGTCGTCACTCCCAATGAACATCTCAACATCTTCAAGACTGGCTACCTACCGTACAACATCTCAGGTCTCACCACAGTCCTATAAACTTTCCCTTTCACTCTCACAGATACTCTTCTATCACAAATCACTCCTGCTATCACTCTTCTTCACCCACTCCACCCTGCCTGCACTCTTTTCTTCACTTCTCTAACACACTCTCCATTACTCTGCACTGTTGACCCCAGGTACCTGAACTTCTCCACCTTCTCCACCTCTTCTTCCTGCAA
>NC_139588.1:24196893-24256893 GCF_946808225.1 Silurus aristotelis | reverse complement strand
TGTTCACTGAGATATTCAACCTCTCACTGGAACAGTCTGTTGTCCCCTCATGTTTTAAACAGTCCACCATTGTTCCTGTCCTAAAGAAGCCCCAGCCTGCCCACCTTAACAACTATCACCCTGTAGCCTTGACCTCAGTAGTGATGAAGTGCTTTGAGAGACTGGTCAGAGACTTCATCACTGCATCACTACCTGACCCACTGGACCCACTACAGTTTGCATACCGTCAGAATCGCTCTACTGAGAATGCCATTTCACATCTCCTCCACACTACAATCAGCCACCTGGACCAAAGAAATGGGAATTATACAAAGATGCTGTTTGTGGATTACAGTTCAGCATTTAACACCATAATTCCCTCCACACTCACCTGTAAGTTGGAGGTCCTGGGACTCAGCCTGCTGCTGTGTCAATGGATCTCTAACTTCCTGAAAGACAGACCACAAGCCGTACGGGTGGGAAAACACACCTCATCCACCCTTACCCTCAGCACTGGAGCTCCCCAGAGTTGTGTTCTGAGCCCCCTGCTGTACTCACTGTACACATACGACTGTGTGGCCACTTCCAACTCCACAACCATTATCAAGTTTGCTGACGACACTGTTGTGGTGCCCTGATCTCCAACAACGACGAGACGGCCTACCTACAGGAGGTTAAAAACCTGAAGAGATGGTGCCAGGAAAACAACCTTCTCCTGAACGTCAGCAAGACTAAGGAGTTGATCGTGGACTTCAGCACGAAGCAGGAGCGGTCATACCAACCGCTAAACATCAGCGGGACTCCAGTGGAAAGAGTGGACAGTTGCCGGTACCTTGGTGTTCACATCACACAGGACTTGTCTTGGTCCTGTCACACTAACACCCTGGTGAAGAAGCCCGGCAGCGTCTGTACCATCTGAGACGCTTAAGAGACTTTAAACTACCCTCTCAGGTGCTAAAGACTTTCTACACCTGCACCATTGAGAGCGTTCTGATGGGTAGCATCACTTCCTGGTTTAGGAACAGCACCATGCAGGACAGGCGAGCCCTCCAGAGAGTGGTGCGTTCAGCTGAACATACCATCCACACCGAGCTCCCTAACCTGCAGGACATCAACAGCACGCAGTGCAGGACCAGAGCCAGGAAGATTATGAAGGACCTCAGCCATCCAACAATGGAGTTTTTTTCTTTTTTGCGTTCAGGAAAACGCTTCCGCTCCCTGAAAGCGAACACAGAGAGAATGAGGAGGAGTTTCTTCCCGCAGGCCATTCGGCGTTTAAATACGATATAGAGATAAAAAGATATAAGATATATATCTTTATATCTTATATATTCTTATATTATTTTATATAGTTTTTATACTTTATTTATCAGTCTTCTTTTTTTTTGTTTTATTTTTCTTCCCATCTGGAAGGTCCCTGGTGGTCTAGTGGTTAGGATGCGGCACTCTCACCGCTGCGCCCCCCCGGGTTCGATCCCTGGTCAGGGAACCAACCCCAGCCACTTTCAGTGCCGGTACCAAGCCCGGATAAATTGGGGAGGGTTGCTTTACAAAGGGCATCCAGTGTAAAAACATGTGCCAAATCAAACATGCGGATCCTCTGCGACCCTTAATGGGAGAAGCCGAAAGAAAGTTTTATTTTTCTTCCCATTTTTCCTATTCCCTCATGCCGGACCATTGTAATAAGCATTTTACTGCATGTCGTACCCTGTATGTATGTGTATGTGACAAATAAAATTTTATTTGAAAAAAATAAAAATAAACAAAATAGTGCCTGAGGGCCAAACTTGGCTCATGGGGCCATCTGATTTGGCCTGACATGCCATATATAAGAAAAGGGGGAAAAATAGGGAAAAAATACATTGACTAATTTTATTTCCAATTCAGTATATTTTTCTGGTATACAGAAGCTCCAGCATCTTAACCTGCATTTAGACCAGGGGTGGGCAAACTTTTTGACTCACGGGCCACAACGGGTTCTAAAATTTGAAAGAGGGGCCGGGCCAGGATATATATATATATATTACATTAGAGATTTGGCCTGTAACATGTAGCAAAACATGAATATGCAAGGCTCATTGTACAAATTGTTTTCCAAATGCATTAATTAAATTAATAATTAATTTATTAAATTTCAGTTGAATAAACACAGCATAAAAACTCAAGTTCAGTTTCAGTAGGAACAGTGTTGTTGAACTCCTTGTTTTGCCACTTCATCAAAGTCTGGAGTAAGTTTTGTTGTGGCAATTCTCAGGATAGATACGAGGTGTTGGTCAGTTAACCTGGATCTGTGAGGGGCTTTTTGATCGGACCTCAGTGAAAAAATATTTTATTGTCCACTCCGTATTAAACACTCGGCGCTCACTATCCACTTTTCTTTTCTTTGATAAGATCATTTTTGCAGAAGGGCTCATAAGAGAAGATGAGAGTAATACACGCGAACAAGGTCAATGTAGCTGAAGTGCGCCATCTTTTGGGGAAACGTGGGCATTACAGGGGAAAGGTAAATTAAACAAGGTTAACCCGTACCTATTTTAATATAATTTGGTCACGTTCGGCTTTAAACCCAAAAGGCTGTGTGTGACCCGCGGACCGTAGTTTGCCCATGTCTGATTTAGACGGATGTTCTGTAACTACTAGTTCAACAGTAAAAGACCTGGGAGCAACTTGTCTTTTAAAAATCATATCAACCAAGTTACAAAAACAGCTTCTTCACCTTAAAAATATTTTTAAGCTAAAAAACATGTCTATATATGATGCAGAGAAGCTCGTCCATGCGTTCATGACCTCCAGACTGGACTACTGTAATGCATTACTAGGTGGATGTCCTGCATCATTAATAAACAAGCTTCAGTAAGTTCAGAATGCAGCAGCAAGAGTCTCACAAGATCGAGAAAATATGATCATATAACCCCTATCTTCTCATCCCTACACTGGCTTCCTCAATAATGACAAAACAGTAATAAATTGACATTTGGTGTCTATTCAGTGCCCTATGGGTTTCTTTCTGAGTCTGGTTCCCCTTAAGGATTTTTGCTTCATACCATCTCAGGGAGTTTATCCTTCTCGCTGTCACCACTGGCTCGCTCATAATGGATACATTTATAAGGACTAATTTTTGACCCATATATAATTAAAATTTTTTTTGCAATGTATATATATTACAGTGTATATAGACAAAAAAATGGAAAAGAATGGAGACAGACAAAAAAGAAACCAAGGTGAAATCAAACAGTCCACAAATACAAAAATCAATAATCCACTATAGGAAAAAATCTTCTCAAAAACTCTTTCCAGACAATGACTACAAAAATCTTCACTTCAGCAAAAAACTTCTCAAAGTAAACCGCACAAACAGACAAAACAGCATGAGATCGGACTTAAATACAAATATGAAATGAATCACATGTGGCAGAGATTAAATGAATGAAAGTAAGAAAACATGAGGGGGAAATGGGGACATCTGGTGGACAAAGGGAGTATAGCACAATCCTAAGTGTAAATAATAAAATAACAGGTCCTTTGAAGCCAAAAACTTTGACAACCACATTGACTGCATCTTTCCTGTTCTACAACTGTGACCAGAACAGAGAGAGAGAGAGAGAGAGAGAGAGAGAGAGAGTGTGTGTGTGTGTGTGTGTGTGTGTGTGTGTTTGTGTGTGTGTGAGAGAGAGAGAGAGAGTGTGTGTGTGTGTGTGTGTGTGTGTGTGTGTGTGTGTGTGTGTGTGTGTTTGTGTGTGTGTGAGAGAGAGAGAGAGAGAGAGAGAGAAAGAGAGACTGAAAAAAAAACAATATTAGTTTGCTTTGATCTTGGTTATGTGCAGAGGAGGAACATGGGATATATTGGTAGAAGAATGCTGAGGATGAAGCCACCAGGTAGGAGCAAAAGTGGAAGGCCAAGGAGGAGGTTTATGTTTACTGTTTACCTAATAATGCTATGTCAAATATTGAAATTACATCCCATGTAGCAACTGTCTCTACATAATAGTGGTTGAATAGAAAGTCCTCTGTGTCTATAAAAGACCTTCCTTCTCTTTCCTTTTCGTTATCTCAAAACAGTCTATGTGCTGTTGCATGTTGGGCTGCAGATTTGACCTATTGTAGAATCAGCTCTAGTCCGGGTGTGGAATATTTCAAAGCTGTTTATTTAGAAAGTTCATGAATAGTTGACAGTAGTTTTAAATTTCATTCGGATGTGATGTGAGCTCGCCTTTGACCTCTTGAGGTCCATATAGCAACATACAATTGACATAGGTTGTAATTCTTGACAATCTGCAATCAGCTGTAACTGCTGCTATAATGGTTGGTATTTCAGAGGATGGTTGAGCAAGTTTGATAGGACAACTCCAAACCTTGGCATACATGATTAAACCTTGTATATACCCTGTATATCATTGGCTGTTATCCAGAAATGATGAGCAGTCTGAAGAACATTTCAGTAGCCTAAATACAGACATGATGTGTACTGTTATGAGATCTTCACCTTAAGCCAGCTGCTGTTGCTTCCTACAGTGTTTATATATATATATATATATATATAGATAGAGAGAGAGAGAGCGCCAGCATTAGCCAAAAATACACAGTATTCACTGGCAGTTGTGTTCGAGCGCTTGTTATTGCTGGTGCGTGGGTCTTTGGCCTGTCTCCACAATACAAAGGTAATATTCATTAATAATCCCAACAATAAATACATATATCTATTAAAAAACTTTTTTAAATAAAGTTAGTGCTATTGTCAGGCTGCAGACGCGGAAGCAGATAAAGTCCAATCATGTTCTTTATTGAGGTGCAAAAAACTAAACACTCATAAACCGATGAAAACAAAAGCAAACACAGACATCCGCTCGTAACGGAGTATCCACTATGAGCGCGAATGTCCAACGCCTAATCCCAATGCAAGTAAAGCTTTCGGCAATGAGTACTTCAATAAGGAAATGGAGTTCGGAGAAATAGCCAGCGGTGAATCCCGGCGTTTGAGCAGCCACGCGATTTACCTGCATGACAATACAACGACCGACAGCCTGTGACTCAAGAACGTGAGTTTATGTAGTCTGATCTTTCATGAGCCACAGCTGTCGGTAATCTTGGGAAGCAGCGTGACTGCTATCGAGGGGGGCGTGGCAGGGTGAATCCCTGACAGCTACAGAGGGGGGCATGGCAGGGTGAATCCCTGACAGCTACAGAGGCCGGGTGAATCCCTGACAGCTAACAATTAAATGTCCCCCCTCAAAAATAAAACCTGTCCATGAGTCATTAATTTTATAATGTCCATATTTTATCATTGACATGAGAGAATTTGTATGTCAGCTTGGACAAGTAGACAGAACTTGCTATTTGGCCTGTCAATTATACTTGGCATTAATACACTATAAATCAATCCACTTTTATCCAGTGTTGTATGAAAGGTTTTACCCACGAACACCAAATGGTGCAAGAACTCTGTTCTTGTCTCTCGCTACTGCTTATCATTAGTGAAATGAAGATGTAGCCCAGTTTGTTTACCAAGAAAATTCACACTAATGCCAAGGAGGGGCAAATTTGCTGGATCTTGTTTACACAAACATGATTATTCAGTATTTTGGAATTTTACTTACCTAACATAAGTACCAAAACTAATCCTAACTGAGTACACTAGGCTAAGATAATAAGAATACAATTGGTGGTGTGGTATTTAGAAAATCCAGTGGTGGGCCGTCAGTGTCAGCAAGGCCTTCTCTACTGGCCTAAACACTATCAGAAGCACTGACCTACATTTACAACCTAAATTCTAATATTTGTTCCATGAAATTGTATTAATTTATTCCCAACAGTTTATTCTCTTCATTTCATAGTTTTTTATGCCTACGGAGGAAGAGAAATCGATTTGGTCTTGGACATACTTAAAATTCATTTTCAAGTAAAGCTAGACATCGTAAAAAGACGTCTGCCACCCGAGTAGCTAGCTTGTCTCAGCCCGGGAAAGGGTTTGTTCCCTACTTCCAGACCAGTGAATACGAGCGGTACCACTGGATTACAGCCTATGAGGGGCGCTGCACATTATGAGTCTGCATCTCTGGTGAGGAGGTTGTATTTTATTTACATTTTTATGTTTTTGTCATGTTATTAGACAAATATTGATTCAGAACTGCTCCAGATGACGTAGGCGCACAGTTGTGTTTGTAGTGTAGAGGTTTGGAGCTTGCTTTTGTCAAAATTGTATTCACCCTCCATTTGCGTAATGCTTCTCTCTCTGTAATGCCATGCGTTTGTTATATTGCGTTTTTGTATAGTATTGATGCTTTTTATAATTGTGACATGATAGTGGTGGTATTAGGTGGTAGATTAAGTCAGGTAAATCCACACTGAAGGCCCAGGTACCAAATGCACAGCCAGCCATTGAGAAAATAAAAAAACCTTCATGGTGGAATGTAGTGTAGGTATTCCACTTCTCACTATTTCCAGCTATCTTATTGATTTCCATTTTTCTCACTATTTCTGGCCCAGCTTGTCTCCCAGCAACTGCCAGTCGAACAGGCGATCATACACTGGATCCTACATTGCTTCTATGCCCATACACTCCTTGAGGTCGACTGGCCATTCACATTTGCACACCAACTCTGCGATGCTTGCCGGAAGTGTCTGCTGGTGGAGGGTCGAAACCAGATGGGATCCGTGACCTGTTGGTGCTAAAGCAGTTAATCACACAACTTCCAGTGAGGACTGTGGAGTGGTCAAGTTCCAGCTTCCTTAGATAACGCAGTCAGATGGCTGTAGACCATCGGGCATTATATTTGTTGGGCGGCGAAACCTCCACCTCTCTCTCTCTCTCTCTCTCTCTCTCTCTCTCTCTCTCTCTCTCTCTCTCTTGCTCTCTCTTCCTTCCTCCCTGCCTCTGACCACTTCCTTCCCATTTTCATTCCTTCAAAGCAGGTGCCAATCCACCCGAAACTAATTGCCTATCCACAGGCTCCTCCCCTCCCTCTCCTACTTCTCATCTTGCCGCATCGATGTTCCTTTACCGCAGGTGGGTGACATTTCCAGGACCAATGCCCCAAAATGGAATTGGGACAATGATCCGGGTCCCTGACATGCCACAGGCCGCCCCTGATTGAGGTGGAACATGTCACATACAGATAAGTATGTAAGGGGTTCCCATCAGGATTGTGCTAAAAGATTTATGACCAAACTTTTGATGTCACCCATATGAGGATGGGTTCCCCTTTGAGTCTGGTTCCTCTCAAGGTTTCTTCCTCATATCATCTAAGGGAGTTTTTCCTTGCCACTGTCGCCACGGCTTGCTCATCAGGGACAAACGCACACCATTCACCTTCACTGTTGTTTTCTGTAAAGCTGCTTTGAGACAATGTCTGTTGTGAAAAGCGCTATACAAATAAACTTTACTTGACTTGACTAAAAGTCTTTGCTCGATTCAGGCTTTGATCAGACTGCCTGGTTTGGTGCAAGACTTTGAATAATGCATGCCTAGTGAAGGTGAAGTGTGTGCACAGTGATATCCACAAATATCCAGTAGTGGCCATTATGGTTCGATTTGTGGGAGAAAACCATAGAATTGAGGAGTTAGTCCCCACCTCATACATCCACCACTAATTCTGGAAATGAACTGGCCCGCCTTACCACGTCTACTGAGAGAATTTTTGCAAATGGGTCCTGCTATAAAGTTAAGCAGTGTGGGATGTGTGCTGCCACACAACGTCAGCTCCACATCTGACAGACCACCCCTCTTTCATGGAAATTTCCTTTGGTAATTTTTCACTGGAGCAGACACAAGACAAAGCCCTCCAGCAAAACCTCAGTCCACCTAACAGCCTATTTTTATTGGCCTGGCATTTATGCCGATGTGCGTAGGTGGTGTGCGGCATGTTGCAAATGTCAGCTGGAATATCCACCAGCCATCCAAAAAGCGCCACTTCACCCATTACTGTTAAACAAGGTCTCCTTCAATAGATTTGGAATGGACCTCATGGAGCCAATAGAGTGGACTGCAGAAGGGCATCACTTTCAAATCAAATCAAATCACATACACATACATACAGAGTACGACTTGCAGTGAAATGCTTTATACGACTGTCCGGCATGAGGGAATAGGATGGGGAGAAAAAAAAAGCAAAAAAAAAAGTAGGCAGATTAATAAAGAGTATAAACTAAGGAAATATAAAATATATATGGGGAAAAAGTTTATATGCAAGGTATGCTTATGGATACAAGGTATGCTTATGTACAGTAAACAGTAATCACATAAAGTGGTTGATGTAATTGTCCTTAAAGTGACCGTGTGCAGTGTGGTGTGTTATAAAGTGACCGTGTGGGGTGTGGTGTGGTATAAAGTGCACTGTGCTGTGCAAGTCCACAGTTAAAGTGACAGTTGTGTTAAAGTGTTGTAGTGTGAAAAGAAAAATATTTCCAGAAAAGTGTGCGATGCAGAGAGTGGACCAGCTTTTAGATCCTGGGTGTTTCCTGGTTCAAACTCTGAATGGCCTGTGGGAAGAAGGTCCTCCTTATTCTCTGTGTTCGCTTTTAGGTAGCGGAAACGTTTCCCTGAACACAAACAAAGAAAAGAGTTTATTGTTGGGATGGCTGAGGTCCTTCACAACCTTCATGCTCTGGTCCGGCACCACGTGCTGTAGTTGTCCTGCAGGTTAGGAAGCTCGGTGTGGATGGTACGTTCAGCTGAACGCACCACCCTCTGGGAGCTCGCCTGTCCTGCATGGTGCTGTTTCCGAACCAGGAAGTGATGCTACCCGTCAGAACGCTCTCAGTGGTACAAGTGTAAAAAGTCTTTAGCACCTGAGAGGGTAGTTTAAAGTCCCTTAAGCGTCTCAGATGGTACAGACGCTGCCAGGCCTTCTGACAGGACCAAGACAGGTCCTGTGTGATGTGAACACCTAGGTAACGGAAACTGTCCACTCCCTTCACTGGGGTCCCGTTGATGTTTAGCGGTTGGTATGACTGCTCCATTGGCACAGGACCTCCAACTTAGAGGTGAGTGTGGAGGGAATTATTGTGTTAAATGCTGAACTGTAGTCCACAAACAGCATCTTTGTATAATTCCCATTTCTTTAGTCCAGGTGGCTCATCGTAGTGTGGAGGAGATGAGCAATGGCGTCCTCAGTAGAATGGACGCTATTGCTCTGCTTTGTAAGGTGATATCTGGCAGCATTGCCTCACTGCAGCATCTCAGCATGCAGTGTACTCTTCTGTGTTATCTTCTGGGTCAGGATGTCGAAAGAGATGATGACTGATCAAGGAAGTTCATGTCTTGAACACAACACAAACTTTTAGAATTATTGTGGATTAAATCTTTCCATTCTAGCGTTTATCATCCGCAGACAGATGGCTTAGTGGAGTGATTTAATCAAACCCTCAATAAGTATGATTCAGACTGTTGTTTACGAGGATGCATGGAACTTGGATAAATGGCTTAAGTCCCTATTATTCGCAGTATGAGAGTTCCCACAAGCCTCCACAGGGTTTTTTCCTTTTTGATGTATATAGCTAGATACCATCCATGGAAATTTTGAAGAGGAACCTTCCTACAGCAAAAATCTTATTAATTACATTCTTGACCTGAGAGCAAAACTCAACACTTTGGGTCAACAAACACTGGAGAATTTGCTCCAGGCTCAGGAACAGCAGTCCCAGCTGCATAATAGAGGTGCTCAGCTGCATAATGTACTTATGTTACTACCCATGTCGACCTCCAAATTACTTGTGAAGTCACAAGGACACTTTGATAGATAATAGATAGATAGATAGATAGATAGATAGATAGATAGATAGATAGATAGATAGATAGATAGATAGATAGATAGATAGATAGATAGATAGATAGAACTTTATTGTCATTGCATAGTACAGGTACATAGCAACGAAATGCAGTTTGGCATCTACCAGAAGTGCAAAATGTAGGCTACCATGTAGCCTCAAAATTGAGGCTACATGGTAAATTGGAGATGTGGTACCTGGAAACTGGGATTAAAGGTAAGTCAGAAAGTCACAACGCAATTCAATTTGCTCACCTGTGGAGACCTCCTCTCATCATCACAGAGAGCACCGGTTACGAATAGGTTGCAGAAAGTTTTTGAATGTGTTTTTGCCTCTATCTAGATAAACGAACCTCATAGAACACCATAATGAGACTCCTCCAGCTGTAGTGGTGTGCATACCGACTACCCAAACACAAATAAAAGGTGGTTCGGGATAAACTCAGGGCTATGCTTGACATGGGGGTTATTGAGGAGTCACACAGTGAATGGAGCAGCCCAGTGGTCATGGTGCCCAAGAGCAATGAGTTGGTCAAGTTCTGTGTGGATTATGAAAAGTCAATGTAGTGTCTAAATTTGACATACTGTATATCTAATGTCTCACATCAATGAACTGCTTGATCAGCTAGGCATGCCATGCTTTCATTCAAGCCTGGATTTAACTAAGGGATATTGGCTCATTTGATCCCCTTTCACTCCAATGTGTAGTGAAAAAAAACAGCATTTTCCACTCTGTTTACAACAGTTCATAACACTTTCGTTTGGTTTCAAGCCACAGCAATGTTCCAGCTCCTCATGGATGAATCTTCCAGCCCCGTAATGCATATGCCGTTGCCTACTTGGAAGAAAAGCAGCACTGTGTGTTGGAACGCTTTTATATTTCCCTGACTTCGCTCTCCAAATTGTTTTACAGACAGACACATCGAACAAGGGTCTGGGGGCCATGTTGTTCCAGGTGGTGGAGGGACAATCTTTGGTACAATCTGTTAGGATGGGCCTTCACTCTCTGTTCAGACCACACCCTGCTACAATGACAGGGGGTGCAGTGCTGCAAGCTCTATGGCAGTGAGGGCATAGCCAAGTGCTGTTTTGTGAATGAAGGTCAGAGCTGGAGGAGAAAAGAATAGAGAAACACACACCTGAATCCGACTAATCTGTGTTCTCTATTGCAGTGAGCAGGAAAAATATAAAAGGAAAGCGAAAGAAGCCTTGAGATATAGAGATGTGTGTAGGTGTGAAAGTGAAAGCAAAAGCATGAGATAAATATAAAATAAAGCTGGTTGTGCAGGTAACTTTCTGTCATCCCACTGTTCTTTCTTTTCCAAACCCAAAGCTCTTCTACAATCTGAATTTGAAAACTGTCAGGGGGGTGTGCTGCTTAAGCCCAGATCAGCCATATGCAGGCAGGTGGTCTGCCACAGGGGAGTGCGTGAACCCATATACAGAGCCTAACTAGGAGCTGAGGTAAAATTTATGATTATAAATGTGGACACAATATGGAACAGGAAATACAAAATATAAATTCAAAAACCAGCAACAAAATACCCAATGGATTTGGACAAAAGAAATCAGTCCACAAGAAAACCAAAAAAATAGATTCTAACAAGGTGGCAAATGCAAAGAGTACATTTACAATCCAAAACAAGGGAAACCAAAACAAAAATAACCAATAGTACGAGAGTCCAACAACAAAATAATGACTCCGGATATACGGAAAAATTTAAGGGACAAAATCACGAACAGGACGGCCATAAGATAGATGTTCCCTTTAAAGTATGGCTCCTGAGAAATGAAATGCTTTCTTCCTTAGTGACAGGTGTTGCACCTTTCATCTAACCTATGGGCACTAGACAATTACGAGACCTACATGTGGATGTGGTAGATGTGTGCACAGTCTTAGTTGTTCTGAAACCAAATGAGCTAGTTTACTAAACAGAGTTCCTCCTCTATATCTCTCTGACATAAGCCTTCAGGGTGCTTTTTTTTTAACTCTAGGCTTCGCCTCCTCTGGTTGGGTTCTTGCTCTTCATTCGTTCATTTTTCAGCCAGCACTGAATTATGAGTGACAGGTGACTCCACCTACGGCAGCAGAGAGCAAGAGACAAAAAGTAAAACACCAGTGGTCGGGGAACATAAAGAAACCCAGAAAATAGCACTGAACAATCATGATAGCACATAACAAAATAATGAATTATTTTGCCCACAGGGATTTGCAAAAAAATTGAGGCACTTTTCCAAGATAATCTACTTTTGTGTTTGATCATGTTGATATTACACTATATAGACATATTTTCTCTACATATGTGAAGCTCCTTGATGTCAGACATTTTTACTGTAAAAAGTGTGTGATATTTAATGGTTAATGATGTCAGTAAATGAGGTAAATATGTAATATTACTATTTGAAATGAAAGATTTGAAAATGTTCTCACCAGCTGTGCAGAGACAAAGCAGAGAGTAAAGCGCCACAAAGAGTGAGATCATCGTTCCTGTTCAGACACAGTGATAGTGAGGAAATCAACTCGTGTGTTCAGTAGAAAAGCAGCTCTCACTCACACCTGATTGGCTGTTCTGAAGCTGTGGACTGATCTGATTGGTCCATTAGCTGTAGTGAGATGTGAAGCTCACAGTAAATTCATGTCTATTCTGATACTGTGATAAGTCACATCATTTGGTGGTTAAGTGAAAGGTAAAAGAAGTGTTGAGATTTTTCTTAATGTAAAGTTCTTTATTTATAAAAGTTGGTTAGCTTGGTGAAGTGTCAAAGCTGTTTTTAAATCCAGGGGAGAGATATCTCTTCCTCTTGAAAATGGAGGTCTGAGGTTTGCCTCAACCAAACCCTGCTGCTCTGAATATAAAGAAGATACATAATCTCTGTGCAAATTCTGGATCCTGCTGGAATTTCTTATTTATTTAACAAATAGAGAAGAGAACATACATATTAGGGTCAGGAAGGAGTTATTCCCTGTAAATACAAATACTGAGGTCACATATATCAATAATGAGTATCTTTTCAATGATATATCCCTCTGTGTAACCTGAGATTATGAACTCCCCTTCCACTAACAAGCTGAGAAGCAGTTATGAGAGTGGATTGAAGAGTTAAGGCCAAGTGTGAGAAGGTTCTGACCACATTAGTCGAAGTGTTTGTGGCTACAGCAGTTCTCTCTCACCTGCACTTGTTTCAGTTGAATAAAACAGCATTGTGGTTTTGAGTTTCTGAGACTGAATGTTTTAGCCCGCAGCTCACAATGCATTATTTTGAGTCACTTTAACAATTCTATAAATAGTTTATATTATAATTTCATGTTAAAACATAATAAATATATAAATATACACTTATACAAATATCTTTAAGAATATACTGTGGAATGTTGATTCACTACTGATTCACACTGCTTTAGAAGGCCTGTGTCCACCCTGACAGACATGACAGAAAAATAATTGGTATTATTTAAAGTATAATCTCACACCTTTTGGTAGATATGAACTTTTTGCTGACTAAACTGTATAAAACAAGTCCAAACTTATTCATGCAAAATGTTTAGATAATGTGCTTCTGCAGATTGAGTCGTGTTCTTTCGTACTTTTGATGTGGTAAAACCCTTTTACAGTCAGATATGGTTATAAAACCAGGAGCTACTGAGCAACTCATAAAATAGCTCAACATTTGCGATCATCATAAATCCAACTCCAGCTTCTCCATGCCAGAGCCTTTAAACACTCAAGGAGGTCCAGTGTCCAAACTTCACATGAAGTGGGATCCTAATGGCACTGGTACGTCTCTAGATGGTTCGGGATGTTTGCAGCATCTACTTCTTTAAAGGTCCACAATCTTTATGAGGTGGGACATGACTGGGGCTGGGGCAACCTCAGGATGGCTCGGGATGGGGAGAGAAAGAGAAGCAGTAGAGAGGAATTAGCGTAGCTGCTGTTCATGATATTAACAGCACAAGTTGATAATGTGCATGTGATCAGATTGTATTCGATTTGAAACTTAGCCGCTGTTATTTGACTCCATTCCTACAGACTACAATGTGGAAAAAACGTTCTTGGTCTTATCCCTCTTTGGAACATAGATCTGATTATGCCTGGCTATATCCATAGTAAAACTGCTAACACCTGTCCAGTGACTTCCCCGTATGGGTCAAAAGAAATGCAGCCTTCCTGTTTTTTACATTCATTTAATAGTAGTTCATACTACTATTACATACAGGATAATCTGGCAAAAGGCAGTCCATAAATAATATCCACGGTGCTTTACGGAGGAAGCCCGATTGCGATGAACTCAATGTGGGCCGGGCACGCATGAGCGAAGGAACAGGGCATTCCCTGAAGCACCATGACAGCCACCGTAGGGGGCGTGGCAGGGGATTCCTGACTATTAATACGGCTAAAAACAGGAAAAAATAAAAAATTAATTATTGGGTATTGGTGGAGTTCGGGAACGGATGAATTGGTTTTCCATTATTTCTTATGGGATAATTAGGTCCGGTTTTCAAACATATCGGATTTCGAACGGTTTTAAGGGACGAATTAAGTTCGATAAACCGGGGGACCACTGTACATGCTTGTCAGAGTAGACAAGATAGCTAATAGAAAGAAGACATCAGAAGAACCGACACTGATGCCCTGCACACACTCAGAGAATCTAGAATCCACACCAAAGTGGGTAAAAACCAATCATACAATCACTTAACCAATAATCTGGTAGCTCAATAAACAGTGAAAAAAACTGCTCTACACAGGTAGCCACTACTAAAATAAGGAATATGGAATACCCAAGGGCCACACAGTTTAACCTTAAGTAAAAAAAAAGCTAAAAACAATTCACTTTTAACTGAAAAATACAATCATTAGCCATGCTACCATTTAAGCCTTGGATAATCCCCTCACACAAGTCTAGAAGCAGGTATGAGACTGGATACAAAAAAGTTTAGGCCAAATGTTAAACCATTCATAATGTGTGTATAGAAGTGACACTGGCTGCGGCAGCTCTCTCTTATATGCAGCAGTTTCAGTTGAATAAAAATAGCATTGTGGTTTTTGAGTTTCTCTGACTGTGTGTTTTAGCCAGCAGCTCACACTGACTTATTATGGGTCACTTTAACAGTCCAAATGTGTTTAAAACTCCAGGCAAAAAACGTAAAAGAAATATTTATATCTTGAAATATCTCTAATATTTTTATATAGAATGTTGACATTATTGTTAAACGGTGCTAGAGACTGTGTTCTGTCTGTGTCCACCCTAAGGGACATAGCAACAGAGAAAGGTTTATTTTATTTAAAGTATAATCTCACACCTATTGATAAATATGAATTGTTTAACAACTAACCTGTAACATGTTCCAAATTTATTCATTTAAAATATGTAAGCAAAGTGCTGCTACAGTCTATAAATCCAGCAGTTTTTACGCCTTTGATGTGGTGAAACTTTTTATGGCCTCAAAGCTGGTGTTTAATTTGAGACATGTGACTTTTAGTTTCCATCTAACACCGGAGAGTTGACAGTGTTAATGGAAACACACCGTTGTTTAAAGAAAGAGCGATTTACTAAGGAGGATAATTCTTTAATAGGCCTTGTTTGAAATGTCAGAATTTTATAAATCCAGTTTAAAGGATTAAATTTGTAAATAATTCAAGATGGAGATTTAAAACATCATGATATTGACACAATGACTGTTAGGATGTTAATGTGACGGTGCATGTGAGAGTTTATCTTCCACCCACTGTCAACATGAAACAACCAACAAACATTGACTGTTGTTACAAAAATGTTTAATGCTGTTAGTTAAGCTAAAACTCAAAGTTGCAGCTTTGGGCAGAATGTAGGTGATTTGGCAAGCTGAAACCTACCGTCATTAAGACCATAAAAACTCTCAGACATTTTCAATGGCAGAACTAGACGGCTTTCTGGCCAACATGTTAAAATCAACTGCAAGTCCTATTTGCAATCTTGCAGTTGATTTGAGAGCATTCTTCCTTTTAAACTTGACAACAGGCAACGATTGTGAGTTTCTTAGTCTTATATAGTCCATTAGCAAACTCCCTTATCAGCCTGCCATTGACTTCCTGTGACAAAGCGTCCTGTGTTTGACTTGTTTGAGTTCCGTGTTTGTATTTCAACCTAAACTTGACTATTTTTCTATCCTTTTTTCCTCCTTAAATAATTCTGAATTGTTTTTTTGTCTTCCTGACTTGTGCCTGTAGCTCGTTAAATCAACTGCCACTAGTGTTGACTACATTCATTGCCTCTCACTTTATAATAACTCTCCCACTTTATCTTAACTCTATGTCTATGTCTCAGGTGAGGACTCGTTCATGTTGCAAACGGTGAAGTTGGAGCTGGAGGCTTTGGAGAAACAGATTCGTGACCTACATGCAAAGCATGCCCAGCTGCAAGAGCGAAAAGCGGCGTTGGGAACATCTTGGGCGGACGCTCACTCGTCCCAAGTAAATTTTCGGGTTGAACCTAATGCTCTCAGCACCTCAACTCCACGTGTCTCCCTGCCCAGGCCCAGCGCACCTACAACGCAGCCCGCCCAGGTATCGTTCACTCCTGCACCCTGGATGCTGCAGCCATGGAAGACTCGAGTTAAGCCCCGGTTGAGGACGTCTCCCCTGCCACCTCACCGGCCTTCGAGATCTCGACCGAAAACCGATTCCTGCAATTCTGAACTTGAACTTCTGAGCTGTTGTTCTTAATGCCGGAACGAACAACACCAGGCTGAGGCAAATGGAGATCTTAAAGAGGGATTTCATGATCCTGGTGGAGACGGTACGCAGCACATCACCCACAATGAGGATCATAGTGTCAGGACCTCTTCCCACTTACCAGCGAGGGATTGAGAGGTTTAGTAGACTTTTTGCACTAAATGAATGGTTACAGTCATGGTGTCAAGAGCACAAACTTCTCTTTGTTGATAATTGGAATTGTTTCTGGGAGCGTCCTAGGTTCTTCTGCCCTGATGGCCTGCACCCCAGCAGAGTTGGAGCAGCAGTGCTGTCAGACAACATCTCTAGGATACTTCACACCATCTGACTGGTAAGACATCATGCAATTTATCACTATGACAACATTTATACAACAAACCAAATAGTTACAAGTTCACACACAGCCCAATTTATAGAAACTGTGTCTATTACTTGTGTAGTAAAACCAAGAAATAAATACACAAGATCAAGAAATAATCTTATTGCAGTTAAAACTGAACAATGGTAGATAAACAAACACAACAAAGTTTTAAAGTTTGGTCTTTTAAATATTAGATCACTTGCACCGAACGCACTCATTGGAGATGAAATGATCACAGAGAATAATCTCTCAGCACTCTGTCTCACTGAGACCTGGATTAAACCAAACGAGTATATGGGTCTAAACAAGTCTACACCGTCAGGATATGTTTATAAGCATGAGCCCCATCAGACTGGTCGTGGGGGAGGTGTAGCTACCATTTATTGTGCCCTTCCTAATGTTAGTCAGAGATTAGGATTCAGCTTTAAATAATTTGAAGTGCTCGTTCTTAAAGTTGTACTTTCGGAGATACATAGGAAACCCCTATTATCTCTCGCTCTGGAATATTATTAACTCCTCACTATCTTTAGGTCACGTCCCTAAACCCCCAAGTTGGCAGTTATTAAGCCTCTCATTAAGAAACCTAATTTGGATCCGAACACACTATTAAATTACAGACCCATTTCAAATCTCCCATTTATGTCTAAGATTTTAGAAAAGATTGTGTCTGCCCAGTTCTGTTCCCACTTACAAGAGAACAATATCTTTGAAGAGTTTCAGTCAGGTTTTAGGCTCCATCATAGCACAGAAACTGCTCTAGTCAAAATCACTAATGACCTGTTTTTAGCTTCAGACCAAGGCTTCATCTCGCTGTTAGTTTTACTAGATCTTAGTGCTGCATTCGACACTATAGATCATGATCTTCTCCTAGATTGCTTACAAAATTACATCGGCAGGCATTAAGCTGGTTTAAATTCTACCTGTCTGATCGTTACCATTTTGTAGACTTAAATGGAGAGCTATCCTGGTTAATGCAAGTTAAATATGGGTTGCCACAAGGTTCAGTTCTAGGACCCCTGCTTTTTACAATATACCTGCTTCCCTTAGGAAATATTATTAGAAGGCATGGGATTAGCTTCCACTGTTACGTGGATGATACCCAGCTATATATCTCAACAAAACCAGGCGATACAGCTCAATTGGCTCGGACAACTGAGTGTGTTAAAGAATTAAAAGACTGGATGACCCATTACTTAAACAGAATTATTAAATTTTTATAAGACAGAGATTTTGTTCATCGGCCCAAAAAACAGTAAACAGAAGCTCCAGCATTTCAACCTGCATTTAGACGTATGTTCTGTAACTAGAGTTATTTTAGACAGCAACTTGTCTTTTAAAAATCATATCAACCATGTTACAAAATAGACTTTTTTCACCTTAGAAATATTTCTAAACTAAGAAACATGTTGTCTATATCTGATGCAGAGAAGCTCGTCCATGCGTTCATGACCTCCAAACAGGACTATTGTAATGCATTACTAGGTGGATGTCCTGCATCATTAATAAACAAGCTACAGTTTGTCCAGAATGCAGCAGTCAGAGTTCTCACAAGGTCGAGAAAATAATCACCATATAACCCCTATCTTCTCATCCCTACACTGGCTTCCTGCTAAGTTTCAAATCCACTCCAAACTACTGCTTCTTACCTACAAAACACTAAATGGTTTATCTCCCTTGTGTCTCCAGTCTTTTAACATGCTACAATCCGCCACGTTCCCTGAGATCTCAAAACTCTGGACTTCTAGTAGTTCCTAGAATACTAAAGTCCACTAAAGGCATTCTCATATTTATCTCCTAAACTCTGGAATAGTCTTCCTGACAGTGTTCGGGGTTCAGACACACTCTCCCAGTTTAAGTGCAGATAAAAGACGTATCTTTTTAGCGAGTTCTACACATAACACACATCACATCATAACCTTGTGCTCCAGAACATCTGATCACATGCACATTATCAACTTGTGCTGTTAATATCATGAACAGCAGCTACGCTAATTTCTCTCCACTGCTTCTCTTTCTCCCCCCATCCCGAGGCATCCTGAGGTTGCTCCAGCTCCAGTCACGTCCCACCTCGTGAAGATTATAGACCCTTTAAAGAAGTAGATGCCCACAAACATCCCGAACCATCTAGAGACGTACCAGGGCCAATTGGATCCCACTGCATGTGTGGAGTTTGGACACTGAACCTCCTTGAGTGTCTAAAGGCTCTGGCATGGAGGAGTTGGTGTTGGATCTGATGATCGCAAATGTTGAGCTATTTTATGAGTTGCTCAGTAGCTCCTAGTTTTATAACCACAAATGACTGTAGAAAGAACATCACTTATAATCACACACTCCAGTGCTCATGTTAGTTCTCACTTTTCAGTGTTCTGTATTGATTTATGATCAAACTCTTGATGTCACCCAAATGAGGATGAGGTTCCCCTTTTGAGTCCGGTTCCTCTCAAGGTTTCTTCCTCATAACATTTATGGGAGTTTTTCCTTGCCACAGTCACCACGGCTGCTCATCAGGGATAAACACACACCATTCACCTTCACTGTTGATTTCTGTAAAGCTGCTTTGAGACAATGTCTGTTGTGAAAAGTGCTATAAAAATAAACTAACTTGACTTGATATAAAGGAGCAGCCAACTCAGCAAACTCTTATCTAAATATTGATAATAGCTAGTGAAACCAAGAAAAGTACACAGTTTAGTGACATAGGCCAGTTGATCCCACCGAAACATACTTTTCCAATTTTCTCTATCGCATCACCCAACAAATGATGAAAAAAAATCTCATCAGCAATTGACAAATGGCAGGCTCGGATTGTCTAGTGGAGTGTCTGGCAGAAGTGTCTAGTTTGTGTGTATATCAGTGTCTAAGACCAATTAAATTTATCTTCCTCCGTCAGTCATGGTGGGCATAAAAAAAGTCTTACTTTGATGTATTAATGTGTGCAGAGCTACAGACATGTTTTGCTAGTCGAACTGGGCTGCAAAAGTTTCCCTCTGACCAACCAATCAGACGACAGATGCTGACTTTATTCTGGGCCAGCGAGCTGCCCTGTGAGGCGAATTTGAAACCTGACTAGTTAAAGGAACAGATCCATTGCTGATATAGTCTAAGGTACAAAGGCCAGCACTACTGATTCTAAAGGCCCTGGGCAGATTAGATTGACATGGCAGCACATAGAAGCTGAAATCTGATTGGACAAAAAATCTTACATCCACATAGACGTACTGGAAGCAGTGCAGCCGAGAGAAACCCAAGGAAATTAAGAAAATAAACTGTTGAGAATAAATTAATACAATTTCATGGAACAAATATTAGAGTTTAGGTTGTAAATGTAGGTCAGTGCTTCTGATAGTGTTTAGGTCAGCAGAAGGCCTTGCTGGCCCTGACGGCCCACCACTGTTACATATATATATATATATATATATATATATATATATATATATATATATATGAAAAAAATAGGAGATTTGTATATACAGGGTATGCTTATGATACAGGTATGTTTATGGATACAGGATATGCTTATGATACAGTAAACAGTAAACACATAAGGTGGTTGATGTGATTGTCTTTAAAGTGAACGTGTGAGGTAAGGTATATTATCCTTAACCATATTTTCCTACTTTTTATTATACTATACTTTTAATATACTTATACTTGATATTTTATTTGTTTACTTTATTTTTATCCTCATATTCTATTTATATTTTTCATGTTTACATGTTGGACAAGCATTCAGCTACATGTTGTAGTCTGTATCAATGTGTATGTGACGAATGCAATTTATATTTGATTTGAATTTGGATGCAAACATGTGCTTCCTCTACCCATTCTTTTGTAATGATACTTGACCTCACATTTGTAGTCTCTTGTTATAAACAACAGGCTGCACACCTGATATTACACCAGTCCTGACTAACTGACAAAGAGTTCAAGAAGTTCAAGAATTTTCACCTAGAGGACTGAGTGGAGTGGCATGGCTCTGTTTGTGTGACAGCTTCTGAATATCTTTTCATGTTTCCTCTATTATTAACCAGAACCCTATGTACCAACTTAAGGAAACCTTCACACAAATGGAGAAAACATGAAAGAAGAATACTTAGTCAAAAAATAGATATTATGTAAGTACATAATGCGAAGGAATGTCAGTACTTATCCATCATTGACGAAGGCAACAACTATGATATTACATGAACACTAGTTCAACCCCTCAATATAACATTTTTAAAAGACAAACGCAACATCTCCTGTAAACCTTTCTTGTGTCTCCATCTTAAATAAGACAGATGAGCTTTTACCCTAATTGTCTTATATTTACGATAAGACCCCATATCCAATGATGTGTGAAAGAACCATACCGTACTGCATGTCCTGCCCAAAGTGGAGTAACATTATTCCTGTTTGGGAATGTTAGATCTGCTGAGTTAATAGCACTTCATTACACTTCTTCTAGGTTCCAGCACACAGGATGATGGCGCTCAAGTAGATCACCTCTAAAAAGGTCTTACGAGTCAACACAGTATCAGAATAGACCAAAATTTACCGTGAGCTTCAAATTCCTTTAGAGTGAAAGAACCAATCAGATCAGTCCACAGCTTTAAATCATCCAATCAGGTGTGAGTGAGAGCTGCTTTTCTACTGAACACACGAGTTGATTTCCTCACTATCACTGTGTCTGAACAGGAACGATGATCTCACTCTTTGTGGCGCTTTACTCTCTGCTTTGTCTCTGCACAGCTGGTGAGAACATTTTCAAATCTTTCATTTCAAATAGTAATATTACATATTTACCTCATTTACTGACATCATTAACCATTAAATATCACACACTTTTTACAGTAAAAACATCTGACATCAAGGAGCTTCACGTGAGAACAGTAAAGAGTGGAGAAGATGTAACTATAGCATGTGATCTCAGTCTGATCAGAGACAAAAGTAAAGTAGTCTGGTACAGACAGAGTTTTGGAAAAGTGCCTTATTATTTCGCACAATATTACGGGACAAATAACTACACATTTACTGATGGATTTAATGATAATCGCTTCAGTTTTACTGTAAATGAGCATCAGTTTGATCTCAACATTACGAACCTGAGAGAAGATGATGGAGGAGAATATTTCTGTGGAGAAATGGAGGGAACTACAATAAAGTTCACATCTGGAGCACGTCTGCAATTTGAAGGTAAACAGTTTGACTCTGATAAGCTGTTAATTCCAGATCAACACTTTAACCAGTATTATGTGTACATATGCAGTAAATGTTGAGGATTTCACTTTATTCATATTTACTATCATTTCTGTTCATCTGCTGCTTTTCTCATTGATTTATAAAAATCCTACACTTGGAATAGGAAACACCACCACAGATTGTGTTACACACCAGGATTCAAATAGCAAAGAGGAAAAACTTAAGTGTTTTAATCAAATCATTTTCTTTTCATTTTGTATAACAGAATTTTTTATTGTGATTTCCTTTCTCTGTTAATAAATCATCTACTATTCATACGTTTTACATGTTCATTGTTTCAGGAGATAATTGGATGATTTTTGCCTTAGTGACCTACAGTATAATATCTGTTATTGTAATGGTGGTACTGGTCGGACTTTTATTAAAAAATCTTAGAAAAGGTTTGTTTACTTTTATTATTATTATTATTATTATTATTATTATTATTATTATTATTATTATTATATACATTTCCCCTAAAACATTAAAACATGAATATATTTTCTTCATGTAAATATCCTTCTGTTTTATTGTTCAGGTGCTTCATCACAAAAGCCTGAAATCAGCACCAATCAGGTAATCCAGTCTTCTATTCACTGTGATTCTATTCTGATAAAGAAATCCACATCTGACCTACAATCCACAATGTACAGAGAATTTTACTAAACCATTTACTAAATATCAATGGACTTATTCTTTTTAGTCTTTAATCCACTCTGGTGTATAAACACCTCTTGTTCTTTATCAGGCTGATGATGAAGATGTCTTGAACTATGCAGCTGTGAGTTTTGCTAAGAAACCTTCATCCTCCAGAACATCCAGAGACCAGAGACATGAAGACGTTTATGCACAAGTTCAAATCAAATAGATCCAAAGAAATGAGTTAAAAATGGAAAAGAACAATTAAAATGAAATGATTGCCCCATTTTGTAATCAGATGTGTCTTATTTTATTCAAACAGCAAAATGTTCACCATTTCCAAACCTTTTTAATGTAATGATTTTCCTTAAATTATGGATGTAGTTTACAGTGGAACCCGGTTATGTCGCCGGCCTAGGGGACGCCAAAAAGCGTCGAGATAACCGATGATCGAGATAAACGAAAACCAATATGGTGGCAAAATATTAACGTGCTTGATTGCCCCCCCTTGTGCTCTAAATATTAGGGTTCGGTGACATAAAAAAATCAACATAACCGATTAAAAAATGTTAAGACAAAGCGAGAATTTGGCGGTTCCACTTCAAAAACGTCGACTTAATAGGGTTGGCGAGTTAACCGAGGTCGAGATAAGTGGGTTCGACTGTATTTACTATTACTTTTACTCAAAACCATTTGTTTTCTGAATTCTTTACATTTAACTTGATTTCTACATTGTAAATAAATACATTTTATAAATATAAATAAATAAATAAACATTAAGTATTATGAATAATGTACTTAATTTTGATTACTTACAAATTATTGTATTTTGTATTATTGAAGCAAAGAAGCTTACAGGCTTTGCCTCAGGGTCCAAAATGTATCTTTGCTATACTAAGCATAATTCTGAAATATCAAACACTGTATCAAGACTCTTAAATCCAGTTCTGACCCAGCAAACATGCAACTTTCGGGCCCAAGTGTGCCCACTGTGGACAGCTTACCCTAGGTCCTGTTACCATCTTGACATGTGAGGTAGATGCAGAGACCCATTGGGCCAGCTAAACTTGTGGAATGAGTGTGGGCTGCCAACACTAAATTGAACCCATAAATGAGCTTGAGCTGGGGGTTTGCTAGCCCCTGCAGCCTCATAGTGTTTGGCCTACACATACACCACATTTCATGGTGTAATATACACCATAGTGGGCCCCACACAATGCAGACCCCTATTATTGCCATAAGATGCGGGGCACACATGGGCAGTTCATGAACTTGCAGTTCATTATATCATTATTGGCATCCAATGGGAGGGTATACAGTGCCTTGCGAAAGTATTCGGCCCCCTTGAACTTTGCGGCCTTTTGCCACATTTCAGGCTTCAAACATAAAGATATAAAACTGTAATTTTTTGTGAAGAATCAACAACAAGTGGGACACAATCATGAAGTGGAACGAAATTTATTGGATATTTCAAACGTTTTTAACAAATAAAAAAACTGAAAAATTGGGCGTGCAAAATTATTCAGCCCCTTTACTTTCAGTGCAGCAAACTCTCTCCAGAAGTTCAGTGAAGATCTCTGAATGATCCAATGTTGACCTAAATGACTAATGATGATAAATAGAATCCACCTGTGTGTAATCAAGTTATTACAGTTTTATATCTTTATGTTTGAAGCCTGAAATGTGGCAAAAGGTCGCAAAGTTCAAGGGGGCCGAATACTTTCGCAAGGCACTGTATGTACACACAATATATTTAAAAAGGTTATAATACAGGGATTGTTAAACAGGGCAGGGCAAACTCAAAGTCAGGATGGGTGTAGGTCAATACCAGGCTATTACAAAACAGAACCACAGAACAAAGTGAGCATCGGCCAATTGAGCCCCGCAAAACCCAGCTTCCAACCCGACTTTATATGGTAGCCTCCTGGTGACTTTATCTACAGAAATTCCTTGGCATATACAAATAAGCCAGTACACTGTTTAGTCTTTATTCTTGCCCCAAGTGTTTGGTCATTAGGTTGTGCTGCAGGAATAACAACTGGGTCGTCACATCCTTTGTTTGAGTATCCTGTGTCACACCGTCATATGACGTCTAAGGCCCCAGCAATGCTTCCCCAGAGAATGCTACATACATTCACCCTAATAAGTGCTGAAAACTGGGTAGGTGAGGTTGGGAATAACCACATATATATAATATCATATTATGCTATGAATTGAATAGAGATAGCTACCAAAGGGGAAAAAAAAAATACATGAATACACACCTTACCTCCACCCGGCATGCAAACTTCAAAGCCTCATACTGAATCAGGCTGTGGGGCATCAGAGATTCCAAGCACTGCCCCACCTCCATCACAGGTAATTGGTCCTGAAAATTGGCCCAGGCTCTCCACAGCACTTGCAGACTGGCCTAGGCTTAACAATCAGTCCTGTGATACCAGAATCACCCACCTGTGAGGAAAGAACAAGCACAGTAGAGAAAAGTGGCACCTGGATTTGGGCAACAGGTCTTGGCAGAATTGACATTTTCCTAGGAGTGGGAATGGGAGGAGTACTGCTTCAGTACCACAATGTTGATAATATTATCAGCACCACGCCAATACGGCCAACCTGATCTAGGAACACTTGCTTTAGTTTGGGGTACTCCAGCATGCTCACAAAGTTGTTGGGTTATGAGCCAAGCTTCCTTGACAGCACTGGCAGAGTGCATGCTTGGAGTCTGGCCAACACCATGTTTGTCACCTTTATGAGCTATACTGTATATGCTCAAACAGCTCCAAAACAAAGGCTGTTGCTTGAGTACCCTTCTTCTCCATGAAGATTTGGAGTAATGTCTTGGAGAAAAGGTACTGCTCCTGCTAAAGCTAGAGGAGGGCCTAATGTCGGTGGTTTGCTGGACATGGGTGAGTTTACTAAGCAGTAAGGGCTCCATAATGGCATAATTCCCTCACTCCTGGGTTTTGGCACCAGTGTAGAGAGAGTTCTGGCCGAGGCAGGAAGACTAGGTAAAAGGTTCAAACTTAAATAAACTAATCTAAAGTGTACACAGCTTTTTTTGTCTCTCTTTCTTTAGGTTTCTCTATCTCTCTCTGCCTTTTCTTTCCTATGCTACTCCTTTAAAGAACTCTCATTTATCAAAATACTTTCTGGTGTGTACTCCTTACCACTCATTTCCCTCGCTTCAGCTCTCTGTTAACAATCTGGAGCTTGACCATGCTTTGTGTGCCACAATGAGCAAAATGTGACTGTAAATGTTAAGCATACTTTCATCGCAGCAGGCATCTCTATGAGGGTTAGGCCCAGGAAAACAAATAATAGTTGCTGTGTGATATTCTGTGTCTACCAAACTGGGGATTGCTAATTGTGAGCTTAAGACTTGGTTATTGGTACATTGGAAATGCTGCTCTATGCTAACAGCTGCTACAAACCAACGAGTAGTGAGAATACTTGGCTTGCTGTCTTGTTTCTGTGTGCAGTTTTTTATGTTATGTAAGTCTTAGGCTGTTAAAATATTATCGGATGTTAAATGTTTGACAAGGTATTGTTTATAATAGGTGCATGTGTGGGATTTCTATTGGCAATCTGACAGCTGAAATACCCAGAGAAAACATTTATAGGGTCTAAATGGGTACCACTGCTGTGGGTCCTGTATAGACTCAACCACATGGGGTCTAAGTGAAAGCAGTGTATGTTTGCTTTGCCTTGTCAGGGTTCTTGTTTAAACCCTGTCAAATGATTTGATGTTTTATTTTGATTGTTCATTTGTTTTAATTAGTTTCCTTTGTGGATTTAAACCTTCCTGTGTTTGTATGCCAGTGTAAAGACCTGTCCATGTGTGTGTGTTTCTGATGTGAAATGAGAAACATGGTATTTAAATTGAGAGCAATTAATTGAGAGAAATAATACTCATATTTTACATAATGAGATATTTGAAACTGGCCATGTCCTTTGCACTGTGTACTTTCCTGTGTCTCACTTGACAGGAAGTGATGCAACCCTTCATTTTCTCCACTCACACAGTCACTGCCTTTGTGTGTCTGCTGAAGTAGTTTTTTTTTTACTTAAATTAAGACTAAAATAGGCATCAGATTTTATCTGAACCTTGTTTTACACACAAATCCTTCACAATCATATGCCTTAATATCCTATGTTACCTAGCTACTTATATTTTCTCTAAGAGGGAGATTGATTTACTATTTACTATGTTTTTTATTGTGAGGATCATTTGTTAGCCATTTCTCAGCAATGTACAGATTTGTATTGTATTTCAGCATCGGGAATGAAATGTTTTTGAGTTAGTTTGTTAAAAGGTAATGAACATTTGGAAGTTCATTTATTGAAATATATTTAATGTATGGTAATATGTTAATGTATGCATCATATAAATGAAGAAGAATTATTATTATTATTATTATTATTATTATTATTATTACAATTATTATTTTGAATTGCAATAAAAGAAACATCTTAAATGTAAAAGCATAAATTTAATTAAAGCTATTTATACTAACGTAAATGTGAAATAGAAAATAAAACAAATTTCACAATATATAATTTTTATTGCATATATTTCCCCCTTTTACAAACTGCCATCCTAAACAGTTTCTTCAGCAATTATTTATTCTTTTTGAATGAATGAATACATTTTAACAACAATAAAACTTCAGTGTCTGGATTAATTTCCTTTTGGATCTATTTATATATAACTTGTGCATAAACGTCTTCATGTCTCTGGTCTCTGGATGTTCTGGAGGATGAAGGTTTCTTAGCAAAACTCACAGCTGCATAGTTCAAGACATCTTCATCATCAGCCTGATAAAGAACAAGAGGTGTTTATACACCAGAGTGGATAGATGGATGAGTGTATCTTGTAAGATGATATCACTAAAAATCCTACATTTCCTGTAGACTTGAACAGATCTGCATTTATATCTAAAAAAAAAAAAAAAAAAAAAAATCACACTGGATAAAACACTGGATTACCTGATCTGTGTTATTCTGATGCTCGTTGGAAGCCCCTTAATACAACAATAATAAATATCATTAATGTTGAACTGATTGTGAAACTAATAAAAATTCATTTTAGAAAAATCCTAAAAAGCAAACAAACCTTTTCTTTGTTTCTGAAGTAAAACCCAAACCAGAGCCATGATTACAGTAATAGATATTATATTAGAGGTGATTAAGACTAAAACACTCCACTGGATCTTTTCTGAAATGATAAAAAGCCATTATTTGGATCAGTATCACTAAAACTGACTCTGAGTTTTCAACAGGAAAATGTATAAAAGCTCTTACCTTCTCCTTCACCTTCTTTAAATTCAGTTCCATTCCCAAAGAGGATTTGTCCACACGCAGCCACAGCACAGTAGAACGTTCCCTTATCAGAGGTCTGGAGCTTCCTCTTGGGGAGAGTGTAGACACGGCTCTGTGGAGGAGAACCAGCCTCAGAGTTCTTCTTACACTCATCACTGCCGTCTCCATGAGTGTAAACGATTCCTGGAGGAGATTCTCCTGAGTCGTGTCTGAATCAGTACACACTCTGGTCTCCACAGCTTGAAGTAAACTCTTGTACTGAACACTGGAGTGTGAGCGAGTCTCCGTTCGCCATCAGCGTTACAGTCGGAGGAAGTCGTTTCATCTCCTCAGCTTTAACATCAATTAGTAAGAATAATACTATAAATAAACAGTGGTGTGAAATTCGAGAGAATTCTAGATAAAGTGTTGATCTGGAATGAGTTTGAGTTCAGGAGCAGGTTATCAGAGTAAAACTGTTTACCTTCAACAATCAAAAGGGTTCCAGATCCAAAGAATAGTGAAGATTTCAGCACTTTTGCACAGAAATATGTTCCTGTATCCTCTTCTTTCAGGTCTTTAA
The DNA here is from genome assembly GCF_946808225.1 of Silurus aristotelis. Lineage (NCBI taxonomy): Eukaryota > Metazoa > Chordata > Actinopteri > Siluriformes > Siluridae > Silurus > Silurus aristotelis. The sequence continues at coordinate 24,228,342 of NC_139588.1, read as the reverse complement.
TGGTGAGAATAAACTGATTATCACTAATACTGAAGCGTTCATCTGGAAATCCTTCACCAGGTCTGATTTTACTATGAGCTCGTCTCACTACCATCTGAGGAACTTTTCCAAAATCCTGTTTATACCAAATTAAATCATCACTGGACAAGTCACATTTTATAGTAACACTTTCTCCACACGTTTCTGCACCTGAAGCTTCTTGATGTTAGAAGGTTTTACTGAAACAAAACCGACCATCTGCATGTCAGTAATAAAGACAAATATATACTGAAATTATTTTATCATTTTTAATGTAATTTATATAAAAATATACAAAATCTAACTGACCTGATGTAAAGAGACAAAGAGCTACAAAGAGTGAGATCATTGTTCCTGTTCAGATGAAGTGATAGTGAGGGAGTGAACTCGTGTGTGCAGTGTAAAAGCAGATTCAGACTTACCTCTGATTGGATGCTATGAAGTTGTGGTTGGTTTAGATTGGTCAGATGCAGTGACCTTGATTTTATACAAGCAGATTTTCTACTACAATGTAAAGCTAATCTCAGGAGATAGCAGTCAATTGTAAAGTTATTTTATGCATCAATGATTGTGAGTTCGTCTGGAAATATTGTGGACCTACACAATATCAGAAAGGTGGGTTGTGACTGATCATAGTTTGTGGAGGGGAAACTTATATTTATGCAACATAACCAAGACTAAATATTTTCCTCTTGTGGTAAGTATTGAATGTTTGGCTATTCTTTGTTTAATGTTCACCTACAAAGCCAAAACAGACCAGCATCCATCCACCTCACAAATCTTCTCTCACCTTTCATTATACTCTCTCTCTAATCCTAAACCACTGCTCAACTGATCTTACTCTCCATCATTGTATAACTTTTAACAATGTACATCAAACTCGAGTCAACTGCATTTTGGAAAGAAACTGTAGCAGTATGCTAAGTGATAATCAATGACTACAACCGCACTTTTTACTTCAGATTTAGCAGGAGTTGTATTTGTTTTTTGTTTGTTTCTTTTATTTTCAAATGTCAAAAAGAGGCAAACAAGGGGAATGGGAAAATAGCAGTGACGGAAAACTTCAAGAAAATACAGTAGAAAATAGAAAACTAAAGCCACACATACTTGGGCAAAAAGAACATTCAGAAAAAACAAAACTTACACTCAGGAAAAAAGGAAAGTGTAGAAAAAAATCAGTATTACCATTGGCATACAAGGACCAAGCAAGGAACAGACCAAAAAAGCGGAAACTTAAATATACTATAAATTAGGCACAGGTGGAAGACATGGGTATTAATAATTGGAATGGGAACACAATTGTGACATCTGGTGGGGCAAGAAAGGAAAGACACAGAAAAAACAAAGAACAGGGCACAAAAAATGAAATCCTGACAAGTTTAACACTTCCTAAAAAAAAGCCTTTAGACTAATGGTATTCTTAGTCTGACTCCTAATACATTAAATGTCATAAATATAAAAGTAAATGTGTAGGCAGCCCACACATTATTTTGGGCTGGCCCACTGGGGCCCAAACTGGCTCAATAGTGTGGGCCCACACAACATTATCCACATTTCATTCCAGAAATGGGACCCAGTGTTGAATGCACACAGTGAACCCACATGGACCCCTCAAAAAAAGGGGCCTTTTAACTGAGAGAGTGTCTATAGTGATACATTGAATAGGCACATTGTACAGTATATTTTTAACTGTGGAGTGAACTACCTATTAGATATTGGTGTGTGGAAGCCTCTACTTACCAGTTATGACCAGGAAATCCTGGCCCATGACAGTAAGTGAAAGAAGGCTGCTGTTTGTTAATTGTTCCAACAAATCCAGCCAGCAGGTAGGTTTGTCCAAGTAGGCAGATGATGGCAGCTGGAGCCCCGTCCTAGGTATCAAGGAGTTGCTGTGATCGTAATGACCTTTCCCTATGGAAAATATTTTTGTCTAAATTGACCTAGAATTTTGATGTTCAGTCTTGAATTTACCCACTGAGGTTTCCTCACACTAATTTTCATCTATGGTGCTAACTTACCTGAATTGTTAAACAAAATAGACTATTCAGCAAAAATGTAAATTGTAAAGCTCTAGCATGCATAGTCTTTATATACAATTGAGTAATTCTGACCTCTGGGCTGTTGGAAAAAATACAATACAATAAATTTAGTACTGGTAATACAATTGCTAGTTAACCGGAGACAACCATCACTACAGTCCTCCACCGATCTGGGCATAATGGCAGAGTGATTAGACCGAAGACCCACAAAAAACCCACATAGAGTTTGCCAACAGGCACCCGAAAGACTTTCAGACTGTGTGGAACAAGAACTGGTAAATCTCAATTCTAAATGTTATGTTTGGAGAAAATCAGGCACCCCTCATCACCTGCAAAAACCATCTTAAAAGTAAAGCGTGAGGTGTAGAGGTGTTTTTCTGTAGCAGTGACTTGGCAACTGTTCATAGTTAAGGGAAAGCTAAATGGAGCTAAGCACAGCAATATATTTATTAGAAACTTGTTTTACAGCATTCAGTACCCCAGTCTGGGCCCAACTTTCACCTTCCTACATAATAACAACCCTGAGCATGCAGACAAGACAACACAGGAGTGGCTTAGCACTAGAATTGCTGACTTTTTTATTTTCTGGTGCAAGTCCCGAGGTGTTAATCCCCCCTGTTGAGATTTTCACAGTTCTTCAGCTTGATTCTTATCCTGTTTTTGTTGTGCAAACCACCCAACACCTGTGAGGCCTGGCACATTTGCATTTGTTTACTCAGACTAGCTCAGATCAGAACTGGCTGTATCTCTAGGCTCTTCATTAGGGGCATCTATGACTTGCTGTCGTCAGGGGGCTAGCAGAGTTGTCTGCAGCTTTACTGTTAAATTCTGCATATCCTTGAAAAGGACCCTAAGTTGTCGGAGTTCCTCCAGAATGGCTGCCTTATCTTCACGGAGTTGCCTAATCTCCTTTGATGTCATAGGTAGCTTGTCATTGCTTGGTAAACTGTGTGTCTGCCTCTAGTGTAGAGCCTGGAGATATAGCCAGTTCTGATCTGTTCGCCCTCGAAATTCAAGCTCTCGTGGGTCTCCTGAACTCATTAGGCTCTGAGGGAGATGGTGAACTACGATGTGAACTACATGTGGCCATTTGACATTGTGCAACCTTTCACTTAGCACTGACTGTTCAGCAGAGTCACTCAGCAATGACCATTCAGCAGTGGTAAACCAGCAGTGGCCTTTCAGCATGCATTCTGCATCACGCAACCTACCGAACAGCAGCTAACAGAAGATAGCAAGAATCACCTCATATATGATCAGTTCTATACCCAGTAAAGTTGAGTGTTCTGAATCCTGTACCGTGTTTTGACTGACACGCTGGGGCGAGTACAAGCCCCTAATCAGCGCACACCAGATAGTAAAAATCCCAACATTTGGTCATTCGAGCTGGATAGGAAACCTTCTTAACAATTGGTCGTGATTCTGTCCATTGTGACTGTGTATGTAAGGGAGTGGCATTGCATGACTACAGCACAGTGCTGTGCATAAAAGCAGACCGACCCAGGCGGGAGAATCATTTCTTCTTCGCATTTTTGAGAACACACATCAGGATGGCCTCCGTATCACTGCTACGCAGGAAGAACCTCTCCGCGCAACAGGCTTTAGCCTGGCTTCAGGAAATGGACAAAGCTGACTCTGATGGAGGAGAGATTTCATTTGTCCAGCAAGCCACTGATACCTCCTCAGAAGAATCCGAAAAGGAGACGGAACAAGAACCCAACATGCCTCCACGGAAAATGCACCGTGGTACTGGGAAGCCCTGTCTGAGCCAGACAGCAAAACACGGCATTGTGTGGGTAGAGGAGGACATTGGAATGCCCAGTGCAGTAGCAAATCACTCGTGCTTCACCTCGCAAGCTGGACCCACAGAGTCTGCTATGGTTTGTCATTGCCATAGTACATATGATATTTATATAAACCCATTTAGAGTGAGGTTCATGTAAATTTACCACTCTCTATTTGTTTATCTTCCGACAGCGTAAACTTACAAGCGTGCTCCAAAGCTTCCTTTGCCTGTTAGACGTGGAAATGCTGCAGACCATCAGGGAGTGCATGGTCCTTCAAGCCCGCAGAACAGAGCCGGACTGGAATTTGGCAATTCATGAACTAATGGCATTCATTTCAATTCTGTTTGTAAGAGCAATCATGTGTCCCGTTGGTGCCATTGTGGATTGCTGGTCAGAAAGCTTTCTGGTGCCAGTAATCAAAAAGACAATGCCCTGAGATAGATTAATTTCAATTATGCAACACCTTCGATTTGATGACAAGGACATGCGGGCAGAACAGGTGAAAACAGACAAATTTGCTGCAATCTCCGACATCTGGACACGCTTCAACAAGACCTGTGCTGAGAGTTTCACTCCAGGAGAACACATGACCATAGATGAACAGCTGTTCCCTACCAATGTTCGTTGTCCATTCACACAGTATATCGCAACCAAGCCAGACAAATTTGGGATCAAGTTCTGGATGGCCACAGATTTGGAGACCAAATATGTCTGCAATGCATCTCCTTACTTGGGAAAGGACCCCAGTCGTCAGAAGGGAGAGGGACTGGCAGAGAACGTGGTCATGAATCTGATGGAGCCATTTTTGGATGATGAGAGATATGTCCCCTCCTTGAACTGCCACCTTAACGTGGTGGAGGGGTTTGAGTACCCGAATGACCCTAGGAGCTATGTTGTCCGGGGCTATATGCCCCTGGTAGGGTCTCCAAAGGCCAACAGGTCCTAGGCAACGGGTCAGACTAAGAGCGGTTCAAAAACCCTTATGAGAAAAAACAGATCTAGGACCGTGATGTCGCCCGGTATGGCCCAACCCCGGGCCTGGCTCCAGGGTTGGGGCTCGTATGCGAGCGCCTGGTGGCCGGGCCTTCCCCCACGGGGTCCGGCCGGGCTCACCCCGAAGGAGCGACGTGGGGCCGCCTTCCCGTGGGCTTACCACCTGCAAGAGGAGGCTGGTGCTAAGAGGATCGGGCAGCAGTCGAAGGCGGGGGCCTCGACAGCCCGATCCCTGGACACTGAAGCTAGCTCTAGGGATGTGGAATGTCACCTCGCTGGCGGGGAAGGAGCCTGAGATTGTGCGTGAGGTTGAGAGGGTAGAGATAGTCGGGATCACCTCTACGCACGGCTTGGGCTCTGGAACCACACTCCTCGAGAGAGGATGGACTCTTCACCACTCTGGAGTTGCCCATGGTGAAAGGTGGCAGGCTGGTTTGGGATTGCTTATAGCCCCCCATGTTGGAGTTTTCCCCGGTGAATGAGAGGGTCGTTTCCCTGCGCCTACGGGTCGGGAATAGGTCTCTCACTGTCGTGTGTGCCTACGGGCCAAACGGCAGTGTAGGGTACCCGGCCTTCTTGGGGTCTCTGGGAGGGGTGCTGGACAGTGCTCTGACTGGGGACTCTGTCGTTTCACTGGGAGACTTCAATGCCCACGTGGGCAGCGACAGTGACACCTGAGGGGGCGTGATTGGGAGGAACGGCCCCCCGGATCTGAACCCGAGCGGTGTTCAGTTATTGGACTTCTGTGCTAGTTACAGTTTGTCCATAACGAACACCATGTTCAAGCAAAAGGGTGTCCAATAGTGCACGTGGCACCAGGACACTCTAGGCCGTAGGTCGATGATCGACTTTGTGGTCGTTTCATCTGACCTGCGGCCGTATGTTTTGGACACTCGGGTAAAGAGAGGGGCGGAGCTGTCAACTGATCACCACCTAGTGGTGAGTTGGATCCCATGGCGGGGGAGGAATCTGGACAGACTCGGCAGACCCAAGCGTACTGTGAGGGTCTGCTGGGAACGTTTGTCCGAGTCTCCTGTCAGAGAGATCTTCAACTCCCACCTCCGGCGGAGCTTTGACCGGATCCCGAGGGAGGCCGGTGATATTGATTCCGAGTGGACCATGTTCTCCACCTCCATTGTCGAAGCGGCCGCTCGGAGCTGTGGCCATAAGGTCTCTGGTGCCTGTCGAGGCGGCAATCCCCGAACCCGGTGGTGGCAACCGGAAGTAAGGGATACCGTCAAGCTGAAGAAGGAGTCCTATCGGGCCTGTTTGGCTTGTGGGACTCCTGAGGCAGCTGACGGGTACCAGCAGGCCAAGCAAACTGCAGCCCGGGTGGTTGTGGAGGCAAAAACTCGGGCCTGGGAGGAGTTCGGTGAGGCCATGGAGAAGGACTATCGGCTGGCCACGAAGAGATTCTGGCAAACCGTCCGGCGCCTCAGGAGAGGGAAGCAGTGCCCTACCAATGCTGTTTACAGTGGAGGTGGGGAGCTGTTGACCTCAACTGGGGATGTCGTTGGACGGTGGAAGGAATACTTCGAGGATCTCCTCAATCCCGCAGGATCAGCACTTCCAGAACTGCTAAGGACCAGAAGGCATTCCAGAGCACCCTTAGGAAACAGACTGTTCTTGCTGCAACCTTTGTGTCTGCTGCTCATGTCCTGCTCAACAAGATGGGGCCACGGGGCAATGTGGAAATGTTACTCCAACTTCTCTCCAAAGAGACTAATAATAGGTTATGTTGGACTACACAACTCCCGAGTCAGGTTCCCCCCCAAAAATCAGGACTGATCAAGGCATGGCGTTCAGTCATGGACACTACTTGAGCTTAATTATTACGTATAGTTTAGACCGATGGTTTAGTGGAGTGATTTAATCGAACCCGCAAAAGTACAAATTCATGAGGATGCCAGAACTGAGATATGTGGCTCAAACCCCTGTTGTTCAAAGTAAAACAGGCCCCACAAGCCTACACAGAGTTTATGCAGTTAAAAGTATTATATGTCTATAACCCACACAGAGTGCTAGATTTTATTCACAATAATTAGGATTGACTTCTAGCAGCAAAAATGTAATTCACTACATTCTTGACCTGAGAGGAAAACTCCACAATTTGGGTCAATCAACACTGGAGAATTTGCAACAGGCTCAACAGTCCCAGATGCAGAATAGGGGCATGCAGTTGCATGAGAGATAAAGTACTTGTGTTACTACCCACATCAAGCTCTACATTACTCACAAAGTGGCAAAGACCCTTTACGTTTACATGGCAAGTTGAAGAAGTTTATTATGAAAACAGGGTGCACAGATAGAGGCAGGCAGGGCATTACAAATATACCACCTCAAACCATGGAGAGAGGTGGCACCTGTGTCTCTAGGCATTTGGTTTGTTCGGAGCCCCAGCAACATTTAAAGGTCTCATGGACTTAATTCTCCACTTCATAATGCGTATGCAATGAATTTACAACACCTCAAAGCGGTCTTGAAAACTTTGAGGTGGCAGAACTCACAGCAAACGCAAATAAGTGTGCAATCGGGTGAACGTATGGTATCTCTGCTTCTAATTGAGTCATGGGTAGGTGCATACCTAAATTGATGACAGCAGTAATTGCAGGCCCATAACCAAAAAAGGAGGTGAGCCAGTTTCTAGGTTAAGCTGGCTATTATAGGAGGTGTGTTCCTAATAATTCAGACAGCAACAGCTCCCTGACTGGTTTCACTGATTTCACCAGATCTGGCCCAGTGGGTGATGTCATACCAGCAGGCTTTCACTCAGATAAAATCTGCTCTCTGTGGTGGGACACACCACAGAGAGCACAACACAGAAAGCTTTTACATTTCCCTTACTTCACCTCTCCCTTTTCTTCTATAGACAGACACAGAGCATGCGTTGGACAACTGGCACAGGTTTTTACTAACATTTTCAACCTGTCACTGGCCCAAGCCACGGTACCAACATGCCTAAAGACCACTATTATCATACCAGTGCCTAAGCACTCAGCTGCTAAATGCCTGAAATGACTTTCGCCCGGTTGCACTCACCCCCATTGCTATGAAGTGCTTTGAGAAACTGGTCCTAAATCACCTCACTCTGGGCCTACCACCTACACTGGACCCACACCAGTTTGCCTATCGCCCGAACAGGTCAACTGAGGATGCAGTTTCCACAGCTCTTCATTCTGCTCTCACCCACCTGGATAAGAGCAACACATACATCAGAATGCTGTTCATTGACTTTAGCTCTGCATTCAATACAGTCCTCCCCACTGTACTGATCACTAAGCTCAGTGAACTGGATATCTGCACCTCCACTTGCAGATGGATTCTGGACTTTCTCACCAACAGACCTCAATCTGTCAGGTTGGGAAACCAGGTATCCTCAACCCTCATTCTGAACACTGGCATACCGCAGAGCTGTGTTCTGAGCTGGCCAGATCGAAAACAATGACGAATCAGCCTACAGGGAAGAGATCCGTAATCTGGCAGCATGGTGTGCCACCAACAACCTGACTCTCAACGCCACAAAGACCAAAGAGCTCATTGTGGACTTCCGGAAATCCAACAGCGGGAGACATCTACCAGTAAACATCAATGGAACTGAGGTAGAGCGAGTCTCCAGCTTTAAGTTCCTGGGAGTTCACATCTCTGAGGATCTGTCCTGGCAGCAGAACAAGTCAGCTCTGGTAAAAAAAAAAGCACAACAACGCCTGTACTTCTTGAGAAGTCTCAAGAAATCTCATCTGTCCCCAGGGATTTTAACGAGTTTCTACCGCTGCATCATTAAGAGCATCCTGACCAACTCCATCACTGTATGATACGGAGGCTCCACTGTGTGTGAACGTAAAGCACTGCAAGGGGTGGTCAAAACCGCCCAACGCATCCCTGGCACCCAACTACCTGCCATTGAACACCTTTACCACCGCAGATGTCTGCGCAGAGATCACAACATTATCAAGGACTCTTCACATCCCAGTCATAAACTGTTTAACCTCCTTCCATCACGAATAAGATGCAGGAACTTACGCACCAAAACCAGCAGGTTCAGGGACAGCTTTTTTCCATCCACCATCACATTACTGAACTCTACACTACACTGCTAAATCACTACAAAACAAACACAAACAAACAACTGTATATAACCTCTGTACAATACATGTACATACTACATATTATATCTTTTTCACTCCTCATTACATCTGCACTTTTTATATCTGTATGTATCTTTATATCATTACTGTACATTCTGCCCAACATTTCACATTCATTTGTGTATATGATGTATGTGTGTGTATATATTTTGAGATATATATATATATATATATATATATATATATATATATATATATATATATATATATATATATATATATATATATATATATATAGTATACTGTTTATTCAGCTTGCTACTCCTTAATGCCATAATCTTGTGATCTTGTAACCTTTCATTTCTGCACATTTTTCTTAATTACTGTACGCCTCTATATTTATTCACTGTATATACTTTCATATATACCACTTGCTGTAAATATGCTAGGTAGTTATCTACACTGTAAATATGCTAGATATTTATCTGCACTTTTGCACAACTGCTACATTTTGCACTTCTGGTAGATGCCAAACTGCATTTAGTTTCTGTGTACCTGTACTATGCAATGACAATAAAGTTCTATCTATCTATCTATCTATCTATCTATCTATCTATCTATCTATCTATCTATCTATCTATCTATCTATCTATCTATCTTCTGACAAGAGGTCAGAACGCGCTTGCCATTTTCAAACAAACTTTACTATTTTATCTATCCTTTTTTCTCCTTAAATAATCCTAAATATTTTTTTGTCTTCCTGACTTGTCTTCCTGACTTGCTCGTTTTCATTGCCTCTTACTTTATCATAACTCTCACACTTTATCTGAACTCTGTTTGCTATTATAAGCACCATGCCGGTTGTATGTCTGCCTTTGACCACAGGTGAGGACTCGTTTGAGTTACAAACGGTGGAGTTGGAGGCTTTGGAGAAACAGATTCGCGAGCTGCATGCTAAGCATGCCCAGCTGCGAAAGCGGAAAGCAGTGCTGGAAACATCCCGTGCAGACGCTCACTCGTCCCAGGTAAATTCACGGGTTAAACCTAATGCTCCCAGCACCTCAACTCCGCGTGTCTCCCCGCCCAGGCCCAGCGCACCCACAAAACGACTCGCCCAGGTATTGTTTACTCCGGCACTGGTGCACCATGGACCCTGGATGCTGCAGCAGCGGAAGATGCGAGCCAAGCACTGGTCGAGGACGTCTCTTCCGCCACCCCCACCGGCCTTCGAGATCTCTACCGAGAACCATTTCGCTCCTCTCCACGATGCAGTTATTCTTGGAGATTCCTTCGTCAGGCATGTCCGCGCTACTGGAGCCAAAGGTAAGGTGCACACTCGCTGTTTCCTGGTTCTTGTGTTCTTGATGTCGCTGCTCAGTTTCCTGCAATTCTGAACGAGAACTTCAGAGCGGTTGTTCTCCATGCTGGACCGAACAACACCGGCTGAGGCAAACAAAGATCTTAAAGAGGGATTTCAGGATCCTGGTGAAGATGGTACGCAGCACATCGCCCACAATGAGGATCATAGTGTCAGGACCTCTTCCCACTTACCAGCGAGGGATTGAGAAGTTTAGTAGACTTTTTGCACTAAATGAATGGTTACAGTCATAGTGTCGAGTCAAGTTTATTTCTATAGCGCTTTTCACAACAGACATTGTCTCAAAGTAGCTTTACAGAAATCAACAGTCAAGGTGAATGGTGTGCATTTATCCCTGATGCGTCAGCCCGCATGAGCACTTCAGGCATTACCACAGAGTAATTTAACAGAGTGGGAATTGGCTGCCTTCGTCGACTCTGGGGCTGATGCCGAATTCATCGACCTCAAGCTTGCCCAGCAACTGCTGGTTCCCATGGAACCCCTACCTGAAGCTCTGCTGATCAGAGCCCTGGACAGCAGCCTTTTAGGCCGGGCCACGCACCGCACTTAGCCTCTACTCATGTCAGTGGGGGAAAGACATCAGGAGTGGCTTTCCTTCCTGGTCATCTCCTTTTCCCAAGCCCCCATAATGCTCGGGTTCCCTTGGCTTCAGAAACACAACCCACGTGTTGATTGGATGACAGGGCGTATTCTGGATTGGGGTGTGCATTGCTTTGGCCACTGCCTTGCTTTCCCTCCACCCAAACCACTGCCGGCTGTCACTCCCGAGCACTCCGATTTAGCATTGGTTCCTGAGATCTATCATGGCCTTGTGAGCGTGTTCAGTAAGGCCTTGGCTACCTCCCTGCCTCCCCACCGGCACTTCGACTGTGCCATTGAACTGCTGCCAGTCCCCCTAGGGGGCGCCTGTATCAGTTATCCGCCCCAGAGAGGACTGCCATGAACCAGTATATTCTGGAGTCCCTGGCAGCAGGTATCATCCTAACATCCTCCTCCCCAGCTTTCTTCTTTGTCAAAAAGAAGGATAAGTCCCTACGCCCATGTATTGACTACCGGGGTCTTAATGCGATCACTATCCGGAACCGTTACCCCTTGCCGCTTATGGCCTCGCCGTTCGAGCTCGAGTGCCACGATCTTCACTAAGCTGGATCTACGCAACGCGTACCACCTGGTGCCTATCAGGGAGGGCGATGAATGGAAGACCGCCTTCAATACCCCAGCCGGTCATTACGAGTAGCTCGTCATGCCGTTCGGCCTAACCAACGCCCCGGCCGTCTTTCAGGCTCTAGTCAATGAGGTCCTCCGTGACATGCTCAATACATTCGTGTTTGTCTACCTAGATGATATCCCTATCTTCTCCCATTCCATGGACAAACACGTCCTGCAGGTACGTTAGGTCTTGGAGAGACTTCTCAAGAACGGGCTCTACGTAAAACCCGAGAAATGTGAGTTCCACACCTCACAAACCTCGTTCCTGGGATACGGTTAATACCCGGATGGACCCTGCCAGGGTCCAGGCAATCCGGGACTGGCCGACCCCACCTCCCGCCGCCAATTACAAAGGTTCCTGGGCTTCGCCAATTTTTTATCACGCTTCGTAAAGGGCTATAGTTCGGTGGCGGCACCCCTCCACCTCCTGACGTCTTCCCTCCACTCGTTCTTTTGGGGCCACGAGGCTGAGGAGGCATTTCTGGAGCTTAAGCGGAGATTCACGGAGGCGCCCATCCTCATCTTTCCTGACCCAGCTCGGCAGTTGTTGAAGTCGACGCCTCTGGCATAGGAGTAGGGGCGGTGCTCTCCCAGGTCTGCCCTGAGGATAACCGCCTGCATCCTTGCACCTTTTTTCCCAGGCGCCTTAGCTCCTCGGAACGTAACTACCCGGTGGGTGAGAGGGAGCTCCTTGCTGTCAAACTGGCCTTGGCGGAATGGCGCCATTGGTTTTAGGGTGCGGAGGTCCCCTTTCTGGTCTGGAAGAATCATCGCAACCTTGAGTGCCTCCAATCGGCTAAACGACTCTTCCCCCGACAGGCTAGATGGGGCCTTTTCTTTGGCCGCTTCCAGTTCTCTCTTTCGTTCCGGCCTGGGAGCCGAAATGTCAAGCCTGATGCGCTCTCTAGAGTTCATGCCCTGGAGGAGGAGGAGCCGTGCCCAGAGACCATCCTTGCCAAGTCTGTGTCGGTCCACGCTCTTAGTCTCGCCTTGGAGAAGCGGGTCAAGAATGCCCGAGACAGGGTCCCTGTCCCCGAGGGTTGCCCCACTGGTCTCCTGTTCGTCCTCGAGGGTCTCCGCTCTGGAGTTCTTCAGTGGTGTCACAACTCCCTGTTCTTCTGTCACCCCGGTCAGCCTCGCACCTTGTCTCTGGTCAAGGCACGCTTCTGGTGGCCTTCCATGGTAAATGACACCCGGGACTTTGTTGCAGCCTGCCTAGACTGTGCCCAACACAAGAACCCTTGTCGCCGCCCCCAAGGTCTTCTTCGGCCCCTTGCTATCCCGAAACGCCCGTGGTCGCCCATCTCCATGGACGTCATAACGGTCATTGATCGGTTTTCTAAGATGGGCCACTTCATCGCTCTACCCAAGCTGCCATCTGCCAAGGAAACCGCCAAGCTGGCCCTCCAGCACATATTTCGCCTCCATGCTTTCCCCAGAGATGTCGTATCGGACCGCAGACCCCAATTCTCAGCGCAGTTTTGGAGGGAGTTTTGCCACCTTCTGGGCATCTCGACCAGCCTCTCATCTGGGTTTCACCCCCAGACGAACGGACAGACCGAGAGACTCAACCAGGATCTTGAAACTGGTCTCCGCCTCCTTTGCAGTCGGGAACCCTCCTCCTGGTCGGACAAACTTTTGTGGATTGAGTATGCCCATAACACTCTTCCCACTGCTGCCACAGGACTTGCGCCCTTCCAGGTGGTCCACGGTTTCCTGCCGGCAACTTTCTCCAACCAGCAACCCCGGTCCGCCATTCCTTCTGCCGCCCTTTTCTTCCGAATGCTGCCGTCGAGGCTGGAGAACGGCCCGAGCAGCATTGCTCAAAAATGGCATAAGGCTTTGCCAGGGGGCCAACCGTGCTGGGCAACGTGTATGTCTCTCTACTCGGGACCTTACCCTTAAGGCCACCTGTCGGAAGCTCACCCCATGCATCATCGGCCCCTTCCCCATTTCCACGGTCGTCAATCCCGTGGCCCTCCAACTCAGGCTCCCCAGGGCGCTCCGGGTCCACCCTACATTTCATGTGTCTAGGGTTCGACCCGTTCGTTGATGGGGGTCCTGCCTACACCGTGCGCCACCTGCTCCGCTCTCGTCGTCGTGGTTGGGGCCTTCAGTACCTTGTGGATTGGGAGGGCTATGGTCCTGAGGAACGCTCCTGGGTCCCCTCCCGCTTTATCCTGGACCCTGACCTGATTTCTGGCTATTATCGGGCTCACACAGGGCAGCCTGTTGGGGCGTCCGGGGCCCTGGATGGGGGGGGAACTGTCAGCCCGGTTGAGCACTTCAGGCATTACCGCGGGAACGCCCCTCCCAACCAGCTGCACGGAAATGGCCTCTAATTTTCTGCCACTTATAAGGACGCCTGACTCCTCCAGACAGTGCCAGATTGTCTTTAGGCTTGCCCTGATAACTCTCCAGCGTATTCTCTGTTTTGTTTGTTCTTTTGTTTCTGACCTGACCATTCTGTCCTCCGGTTTTCTGGCCCTGCTCTGCTCGCGCTGAACCCGCTCCGGTTTCCGGCTCGCCTCTGCTCACGCTGAACACGCGTTTCGGTTTCCGGCTCATGCTGAACGCGCCCCGACTTCCGGCTCGGCATCCTCACCCTCCACGCACATCGTCTCCCTGAATCGGCTCCCTGAATCGGCTTCCCAATTCAGCTCTGCACAGCTTTTCTTCCCTGCTCTTTTGCAGCTGCCTTGGATCCTATAACCTGAACTCTCTGACATGATGAGCAGCCGTGGTGACTATGGCAAGGAAAAACTCTTTCAGATGTTATGAGGAAGAAACCTTGAGAGGAACCAGACTCAAAAGGGGAACCCATTATCATTTGGGTGACATCAAGAGTCTGTTTATAGTCTTTTTTAACAATACAGAACACTGGAGAGTGAGAACTAGAGTGTAAGATTAGTAATGTTCTTTCTACAGTCTTATACAGTCATTATGGTTATAAAACTACTATAAAGCTACTGAGTACTATAAACAATAAAACTACCGAGCAATTCATAAATTAGCTCAACATTTGAGATCATCAGCGATCCAACACCAGCTTCTCCATGCCAGAGCCTTGAAACACTCCGGGAGGTCCAATGTCAAAACTTCACACATGAAGTGGGATCCAATTGGCACTGGTACGTCTCTGGGTGGTACGGGAAGTTTGCGAGTTCGGCATCTATTTCTTTAAAGGTCCATAATCTTCATGAGGTGAGACGTGACTGGAGCTGACCAAACCTCAGGATGCCTCGGGATGAGGAGAGAAAGAGAAGCAGTGGAGAGAAATTAGCATAGCTGCTGTTCATAATATTAACAGCACAAGTTGATAATGTGCATGTTATCAGATGTTCTGGAGCACAAGGTTATGATGTGATGTGTGTTATGTGTAGGCTTTGCTAAAAAGATAAGTTTTTAATCTGCACTTAAACTGGGAGAGTGTGTCTGACCCCCGAACACTATAAGAAAGACTATTCCAAAGTTTAGGAGCTAAATGTTCTATGCTCTATGCTAAATGCTCTACCACCTTTAGTGGACTTTGCTATTCTAGGAACTACTAGAAGTCCAAAGTTTTAAAATCTCAGGAAACGTGACGGATTGTAGTTGATTCGAAACTTAACAGGAAGCCAGTGTAGGGACAATAAGATTGGGGTTATATGATCATATTTCCTTGACCTTGTGAGAACTCTGGCTGCAGCATTCTGAACTAACTGAAGCTTGTTTATTAATGATGCAGGACATCCAAAAGGAGGTAGATGAGGTTAAGGCAAACACTCTTTAGTGATTTTCAAACAAAAAGTGTTTTGTTATTGCAAAGACTGTATGCTAGAGTTTTTTTTTAAGTTCAAATACTCAATGCTTGGTACTGAATTTTCTTTTGTATGTTTGCCTCACCAATATCTACCACAACTGCTAGCCTGCTGTACATACAACTTAGAAAATGGCTGTGTACAGGGAGTTTTAGCCTCTTTATTACCTCCTAATGTATTCCTCTGTATACACACACAAGGATTAGAGGTGAGTGCCATCCAATGTATTTTGGCTATGTCAGCTTGGCTATGGGTAGGGAAGTTGTATTTGTTCTTTTCTTTGATTTGGCACCATCACAGAGTCCCCTTATGATATTCACCAGTGTACTGTTTACATTACATTGATTTCATTGATTGTTTCTTTTTGTTTGCTTTTCTCATTGTTTATAGTTCTGTTTATGATGATTTTGTCAAGATCTGGGGGGTTTCTATCTTTTAGGTTTTTTCTTTCCTTGTGTTTTGCATTTTCTACACCAGATGTCACTAGTGTTCCTCAGTTCCTGAGGTATATAGCTATAATGACATGCTGCTTAAATGCTAGCACAAAAAAAAAAAAAAAAATTATAAATTAAATAAAACTAGAGCAAAAATTATTTAAGCCCGCTTGCTTAAAAATGATTTATGGATTTTCAGCATCAATTCATGATTCAGAACATTTCCACTTGTAGGAAAGAAAATTTTCATTCTGACCCAGAATCAGTCCTAGGAGTGAACAGAAGTATTTAAACTAAATATATAAGCAGAAGTGTTACTGACAGCACTCTCTAAAATTAAGCAGCAGTTTCACATGAATAGAAATAACATTGTGGTTTCAAGTCACAGAGAGAGACTGAGTGTTTTAGCAGCAGCTCACACTGTCTTATTTTCCAGTCCAAATGCACTCTGAGCTGGAATTTTGAATGAGATAATCTGTGCTTTAACTTCAAACTCTTTCAAACTTACTTTGAAATATTTCTGTTTTGTTAAAGAACTGCTGCCTCCATGTTCAGTGGAAGTGGGTGTTTTGTCGAAGTGGGTATTTTGTGTGTTTTTTTTTTCTTTTTTCAGTTGTAGATGAGTCTTACTTTACTCATCTCTATATACAAAGACAAAGTGTGAAAAAAGATATTCCATGTGTTTGCGTGTGTGTGGTTATTAGAATGCATGACAATATATGTGCGTATAGTCTGTGTGTGTCAGTCCAACTGTGTGTCTGAGCTGGTATGTGTGTGTGTGCATGTGTGGGGGAATATGTGTATGTTTGTATGTGTGTGTGCTCATGTATGTGCATATATATATATATATATATATATATTACTGTATTTTTCGGACTATAAGCCGCTACTTTTTCCCCACGTTTTGAACCCCGCGGCTTAAACAACAAAGGGGCTAATTTATAGATTTTTCCTGGGTTTTTACCGGTTTTACAAACTTCATGCCCAAAAACTGAGCGACATAACATAAGACCAATGAAATTTCCGAAAGGAAACGAAAAAACACACCTCACCTGTGTTCTGAGCTGCACGGCTTCGGGAGAAAAACTTCCACCGGTGGCCACGACGATGCCAAAAGACAAACTCCCCAGAGAAATAGTTGTGAAAGAAAGGAGGAAGACAGTGAACAATGACTTACTTGGTCGGCTACTGTTTAGATACAAGCCGTTGAAGCGCGTTGAGTCAGGGTGAAGGGAAAGCTCGCTAACTCCAGTTGCAAATGAAATCATATAAACACAGACAGGTTTCCAAAACTCATGCTTTTTTATTTTTCTTGTCAACAGCGTTATGGGTTAGTCAAAGAAACTTAGAAATGAGCATCAGAAAATAATAAGGACATAATCCTCAGTCTCACACGCACACACACACACACACACACGCAGTAATACTGGAAGAATGCAGCATGCTATCTCCAAAATGCCACTCTGCTCTTAAAGTAGCCACAACATATTTCTGTCTTTCGGTAAAGCCTGTGTAAAGTTTATTAATTTTAGTGTAGACACCTGCGGCTTATAGACAGGTGCAGCTTATAGACAGGTGCGGCTTATTTATGTAAAAATAAAAATATTTGTAAAATTCAGTGGGTGCGGCTTATATAAGGGTGCGCTTTATAGTCTGGAAATGACGGTATATATATATATATATACCAATGTATGTGTGTCTATTTGTGCATATGCGTGTGTGTGTGTGTGTGTGCGCGCACATGTGTGTGTAAGTCATTTTCGAATAAAGAATGAAGAATGTTGTTGCGCTGGTCACTACAACACACTCATTACACAAATAAAATTAAGATTCTAACATTGATTGTGTTGAAATTATTCTGATGTAACCCACTAATGAAGTCTGCATGAAAGAAGTCAGTGTGAGCTGCTGGTTAAACACTGAAGTGAGAGAGCTGCTGCAGCCACGAACACTTCTACAAATGTGTTCAACATGTTTTCACACTTGATCTTAACCCTTTAGTCCACTCTCATGACCGCTGCTGGACTTGTGTGGGGGCAGGGATCATAATCTTGTTGCTGGTTTACCAGTTCTACTAATCCACTGAGGAGTGTAGGTTTGACATTTGTCCTCCAGCAAGAGAGCCTTAGTTCCATCTGGAAAAAAACTGAACTGTGTCAGTCAACGAGTATAAAAAATTTAGTCTTCTGAACAATTAAAAGATCATTGACTTGCTATTGGGTATTGATCAGTCTAGTGTAAATCATTGTAGTGTCTACATCATTACTAGTCTTTGGGGTTGTTGGACCTTCTGACTGAAAAATCACTTCATTATTCTTTTATCAGAGAGGTTCCAGTGCTGATCGAGCTCCAGTAGATCACATCTGTAAAGTCTTGTGAATCATTACAGCAGTGGAATAAAAATAATTCCTTGGGAGCTTTACATCTCACTACAGTTAATGGACCAATCAGATGAGTCCACAGCTTCAAATCATCCAATCAGGTGTGAGTAAGAGCTGCTTTTCTACTGAACACACGAGTTGATTTCCTCACTATCACTGTGTCTGAACAGGAACGATGATCTCACTCTTTGTGGCGCTTTACTCTCTGCTTTGTCTCTGCACAGCTGGTGAGAACATTTTCAAATCTTTCATTTTAAATAGTAATCTTACATATTTACCTCATTTACTGACATCATTAACCATTAAATATCACACACTTTTTACAGTAAAACATCTGACATCAAGGAGCTTCACGTGAGAACAGTAAAGAGTGGAGAAGATGTAACTATAGCATGTGATCTCAGTCTGATCACAGACAAAAGTAAAGTATCCTGGTACAGACAGAGTTTTGGAAAACATTACATTATCTTTGCAAAATATTACGGGACAAATAGTTACAGATTTACTGATGGATTTAATGCTAATCGCTTCAGTTTTACTGTAAATAAGCATCAGTTTGATTTTGACATTAAGAACCTGAGAGAAGATGATGGAGGAGAATATTTCTGTGGAGAAATGGAGAGAACTACAATAAAGTTAACATCTGGAGCACGTCTGCAATTTAAAGGTAAACAGTTTGATAAACTGCTAATTCCAGATCAGGTAGGTTCTGTTGGAGATTTACTTAAAAGTTAACGAAATATTTTGTTTAATTTATTATTATTATTATTATTATTATTATTATTATTATTATTATTATTATTATTATTATTAGTTTTACTGTATAAAATATCTCCCAAAATGTGAATCATTCTACATTTAATGTTTCCTTTTGTATATTATTCTTCAGATCCTTCATCACAAAAGCCTGAAATCACAGTGGTGGGCCATCAGGGCCAGCAAGGCCTTCTCTGCTGGTCTAAACACTATCAGAAGCACTGACCTACATTTACAACCTAAATTCTAATATTTGTTCCATGAAATTGCATTAATTTTTTCCAACAGTTTATTCTTTTATTTCTTCAGAATCAGTAGTGCTGGCCGATGTACCTTAAATTATATTAGCAATGGGTCTGTTTCTATAACCAATCAGATTTAAAATTCGCCTCTCAGCACCAGATTAGCTTCATAATTTTTCTGTCCTCTGATTGGTTAATCAGAGCAAAACAGCCAAGTGCGACTGGCAAAACACATCTATAACGATCTTCACACATTAATACATCAGAGTTAGACTTTTTAATGCCCACAATGACTGACAGAGGAAGATAAATTTATTTGGTCTCAAACTTAAATTTTCAGAAAAGATAGACATCGTGAGGAGAGGACAGCCAACCATGAAGCCAGCTAACTTGTTTCAGCCCGGGAAAGGGTTTGTTTGCCACTTGTAGACCAGTGAATACGAGCGGTACCACTGGCTTACAGTCTTTGAGGGGCGCTGCACAATATGAGTCTGCATCTCTGGTAAATAGATTGTATTTTATTAAAATCCTTATCGTTTTAGTCATGTTTTTGCAAATATTGATTCTGAACTGTGCCAGATGATGTAGGTGCACAGTTGCAGTTGTAGTGTAGAGGTTCGGATCTAGCTTTAGTAAAAATGGTATTCACCTTCCATATGTAAAATGCCTCTATCTCTGTAATGCCACATGTTGTTTTTGTACAGTATTGAGAGTGGTAGACTGTCCTGGTATATCAAGGGGGATACACACCGAAGCCCCATGAGGTGACAGATCTAAGGACTGTCATCTTCAATAAGAGGGCTTTGAACAAGAGTTCATGACAGGACCTTTTAGGGGGTGACCAGAGGGTGTGTAGCACCGCCTTCCTTGGTGCCCATTCCTCTTTGGCCCCTGGTTTGTTAACCCTGCCACAAAGAGTATTCCAGAGCATGGCCAGCTCCAGCGAGCTCCCTTCTCTGTTTCCGCCTGGTGTCATTGCGGTCTGTCAGATCACTCACTGTCAAGCAGTTTCATAGATTGCTCGGGCTCATGGCTCTGTACACCCTCAAAGTTTACATGTATGCAGTTTCAGCGTATCATGCCCCCATTGCGGGGCATTCTTTCCTGCACCCTAGAGTGGGTTACGTCCCCAAGGTGCCCTCTGTCCTCCCAAGACCAGTTAGGTTCCAGGCATTCAACCCTCCTCCATTTCAGACCCCAGACCAAGAGAAGCTGAACAGGCTGTGCCTGGTCAGAGCACTGGACTGCTAGGTCCCTAAAGAATGTCGGAAAAGTTATTTGTCTGCTATGGCCCTCCAAGGAGAGGCCTACCTGCTCATAAGCAGACCCTCAGCAGATAGATTATCAATGCTATTGCATCTTCCTATGAGTCCTCTGGTCTCTCCGCACCATTCGGGGTCAGAGTGCACTCGACCCGGAGTGTGGCCGCCTCTAAGGCTTGGTTCTCTGGAGTGTCCTTCCAAGACCTCTGTGATGCTGCGGGCTGGTCCACCTTGTTGACCTTCATCAGGATTTATAACCTCAACCACTATGCCACTCCTGGCACCTCTGTCCTTAAATGGGATTTTTCTTTACTTGTGATAAAAATTCTACCTAAATTATTGTTTTTCGGAAAGCTTTACATTTGGAATGTTTTATTCATCAGTTTCTCTTACATTACTGCACATGATTTCTAGAATTTGATAATATTATTATTTTTTTAATCCTGAAGATTAAACTATAAAGAAAATTGTTCAATTTAAACAACTTTCCTAATCTTTCGCGTTAAAATTTATTTTGCATGTAAGCTTTATAAAGATACTAAATCTCATAAATATTGTAATGATTTTCGATTAGTTAAACATGATTTTATCCTCATGTCATGATATATGCCACAACTGGAGCAGGAATTACAGGCCTTACTGACAGAGCCAACAGTTTAACCCCTGACCTTCTGATCAGTAACCCAGAGCTTTTACTGTTAAGTCTCCACTGCCCATAAGATGAGATGTTACTGTGTTACTGATGAGAATCATATGCTTAAAAAGCAGACTCCGACTCAAAGCTAAAAAGACAATCAGCTAAAATGCAGGATAAACTAGACTAGTCTAGGGATCAGAAATATAAAACACTATCAAGATTTAAACTTCAGCTCTTTTGTACTTGAGATTTTAAAAAAGTCATCTGGACTGTTGAAGAGTGAGCTGCTGCTAAAAAACTCTGCAAGTCAAGTCAAGTCAAGTCAAGTTTATTTGTATAGCGCTTTTCACAACAGACATTGTCTCAAAGCAGCTTTACAGAAAACAACAGTGAAGGTGAATGGTGTGCGTTTGTCCCTGATGAGCAGCCGTGGCGACAGTGGCAAGGAAAAACTCCCTTAGATGATATGAGGAAGAAACCTTGAGAGGAACCAGACTCAAAGGGGAACCCATCCTCATATGGGTGACATCAAAAGTTTGGTCATAAATCTTTCAACAATACAGAACAATTTGTGATCATCATAGATCCAGCATCAGCTTCTCCATGCCAGGGCCTTTAAACACTCGGCATCTACTTCTCCATGATCATCCATAGGTCCATAATCTTCACGAGGTGGGACGTGACTGGAGCTGGCCAAACCTCAGGAAGCCTCGGGATGGGGAGAGAAAGAGAAGCAGTGGAGAGGAATTAGCGTAGCTGCTGTTCATGATATTAACAGCACAAGTTGATAATGTGCATGTGATCAGATGTTCTGGAGCACAAGGTTGTGATGTGATGTGCGTGATGTGTGTTATGTGTAGGCTTTGCTAAAAAGATATGTTTTTAATCTACACTTAAACTGGGAGAGTGTATCTGAACCCCGAACACTGTCAGGAAGACTATTCCAGAGTTTAGGAGCTAAATGTGAAAATGCTCTACCGCCTTTAGTGGACTTTGCTATTCTAGGAACTACTAGAAGCCCAGAGTTTTGAGATCTCAGGGAGCGTGACGGATTGTAGCGTGTTAAGAGACTGGATAGATACATGGGAGCCAAACCATTTAGTGCTTTATAAGTGAGTAGCAGTAGTTTGTAGTCTATTCGAAACTTAATAGGAAGCCAATGTAGGGACGATAAGATTGGGGTTATATGATCGTATTTTCTTGACCTAGTAAGAACTCTTGCTGCGGCATTCTGAACTAACTGAAGCTTGTTTATTAATGATGCAGGACATCCACCTAGTAATGCATTACAGTAGTCTATTCTAGAGGTCATAAACGCATGGACGAGCTTCTCTGCATCAGATATAGATAACATATTTCTTAGCTTAGAAATATTTCTAAGGTGAAAGAAGGCTGTTTTTGTAACTTGATTGATGTGATTTTTAAAAGATAAGTTGCTGTCTAAAATAACTCCCAGGTCTTTTACCGTTGAACTAGTAGTTACAGAACAACCATCTAAATGCAGGCTGAGATGCTGGAGCTTCTGTGTACTATTTTTTGGGCCGATGAGCAAAATCTCCGTTTTATCAGGATTTAATAGCAGAAAGTTATGGGTCATCCAATCTCTTATTTCTTCAACACACTCAGTTATGCGAGCTAATTGAGCTGTATCGCCTGGTTTGGATGAAATATATAGCTGGGTATCATCAGCATAACAATGGAAGCTAATTCCATGCCTTCTAATAATATTTCCTAATGGAAGCATGTATATTGTAAAAAGCAGGGGTCCCAGAACTGACCCTTGTGGCACGCCATAATTTACTAGCATTATCCTGGATAGCTCTCCATTTAAATCTACGAAATGGTAACGATTGGACAGGTAGGATTTAAACCAGCTTAATGCCTGTCCCTGAATACCGATGTAATTCTGTAAGCGATCGAGGAGAAGATCATGATCTATAGTGTCGAACGCAGCACTAAGATCTAGTAAAACTAATAGGGAGATGTAGCCTTGGTCTGAAGCTAAAAACAGGTCGTTAGTGATTTTAACTAGAGCAGTTTCTGTGCTATGATGGGGCCTAAAACCTGACTGAAACTCTTCAAAGATATTGTTCTCCTGCAAGTGGTTACATAACTGGGCAGCGACAATCTTTTCTAAAATCTTAGACATAAATGGGAGATTTGAAATTGGTCTGTAATTCGATAGCGTGTTTGGATCCAGATTAGGTTTTTTAATGAGGGGCTTAATAACTGCTAACTTGAGGGATTTAGGGACATGACCTAACGATAGTGAGGAGTTAATAATATTTAAAAGAGGCTCACCAGCTGTATATAACACTTCCTTCAGTAGTTTAGTGGGAATTGGATCTAACTGACATGTTGTTGATTTAGCTTTCATAATAGCATCATACAGCTCTTCCTGTCCTATACATGTAAAACAGTGTAGTTGTGGGGTTGTAAGTACGATTGTGTCAGGAGATGCTGTCAGAGGTTGAACTGCCACAATTGTTTTTCGAATGTTATCTATTTTTTCAGTGAAGAAATTCATAAAGTCTTCACTACTAAACTGTAATGGAACACATTTTTCAGATCCCTGATTTGTTGTTAATTTAGCGACTGTACTGAAAAGGAACCTGGGATTGTTTTTGTTATTTTCTATGAGTTTGCTCAGGTGTTTAGCTCTAGCAGCTTTTAGCGCCTGTCTGTAGCTAAGCATACTGTCTTTATACGCAATTCTAAATACCTCCAATTTAGTTTTCCTCCATTTTCTCTCCAGATTACGTGTTGTTCTCTTTAGGGCATGCGTATGACTATTATACCAAGGTGCAGTTGCTTGTTCTCGAACCTTTTTTAACCGGATGGGGGCAACAGTGTCTAAAGTGCTAGTGAGGATAAGGTCTATGTTGTTCGCCATCTCATCAAGATGATCAGCATTTATGGGTTTAATGTGAAACTGAGATAAATCAGGCAGGTTATTTATGAATCTGTCCTTAGTGGTTGGAATAATAGTCCTACCAAGTCGATACCGTGGTGAAACACGGTTAATCTGCTCTACCGGTAGTGTGTACAGTAGGAGATAATGGTCTGTGATGTCATCATTCTGAGGTAAAATATTTATATCAGTGACGTCTGCTCCGTGGGATATTATTAAGTCTAGTGTGTGGTTAAAACGGTGGGTTGGTCTGGTGACGTTTTGTTTAACTCCAAAAGAGTTTAGTAAATCGACAAATGATAATCCTAGGGCATCGTTTTCATCATCTACATGAATATTAAAATCTTTTACAAGCAGCACTTTATCAAAGCTGATCAGGAGGTCTGAGAGAAAACAAGCAAACTCATGAAGAAAATCAGCGTAGGGTCCTGGGGGTCTGTACACGGTGACCAGAGCGAGTTTTCTATGCATCTCTGAAAGTGCAAGCATGATGCTATTACTGTTAAACCGTCAAACTGCATGGTGTGAAATAGCATTGCTGCTGCCAGTAGCACTTCTACAAATGTGTTAACATTTTCACATTTTGAATTCTGGAGTCCACTTTTTTTACTCGTTAACATGCCTTGTGGTTTATCCCCAATCTCACATTTCAGTGGACTTAACTGCTACCTATACAGTGTAATGCACTGGCCGGTTGGACCCAAAATGCAGGAAGGCAATGTACACAATAAAAATTATTCATTAATAAGGCAATAGGTAGATGAGCAGAGTAAACAATTCCAGAGTCCAGACACAGGCATTCAGAGGTTGGCAGTGGCAGGAAGAGACAAAGTCAGTTTGAATAAACCAAAACCAAAAACATAGCAATACAGGGAAGGCAATATCAGAGTTTGAAAACACAATCCAAACTTTTATTTTCCAGTTTTTCTGCGACTAGGTCACTGTAATCAGTTCACCATCAAATAACTGTAAATCCATGTCTCATACTGGCCTAAAAACTTTCTTTTAAGCTTCTCCCGTTAGGGGGCGCTACAGCGGATCATCCGCATGTTTGATTTGGCACATGTTTTTACGCTGGATGCCCTTCCTAACGCAACCCTCCCCATTTATCCGGGCTTGGGACCGGCACTAAGGCTTTTGCAACCCTAATGGCTGGGGTTGGTTCCCTGACCGGGGATCGAACCCGGGCCGCAACGGTGAGAGCGCCGCAGCCTAACCACTAGACCACCAGGGGACCTTATGTCTTATACTGGCCTACATGGATCTAAATCTTATATGAGAAGGAAATCATGACTACGTATAACTTCATGAAGACACACTGCTTAAATGCTGATGCCAAAGAAATGTAATTACAATAATAAAATAAAGTCTTAATGCATGTGAAGAAGTTTAACTGACTGCCTCAGCACTCTCTCACATTAAGCAGCAGTTTCACAGGAATAGAAATAACATTGTGGTTTCAAGTCACAGAGAGAGACTGAGTGTTTTAGCAGCAGCTCACACTGTCTTATTTTCCATCACTTCAACAGTCCAAATGTGCAGCTTACAATTTCACACTAAAACACAAATGTATGAAACTCATCAATGATAAAGTTCCTGAAAAATATCATGTAGAATGTTGGGATCAAAAGGACTCCAGTGGAGAGAGTGGACCAGTATATTGGTGCTCACATAATTAAAATCCTGAAATGGTCCAGTCACATAAACACCCTGGAGAAGAAGCATCAGCAATGATACCATATTGAGGTGCATAAAATACTTTAAACTGCCTTCTAATGTGTTACGGAAGAAGCAGCAGTCAAGATTCAGCCTTTAGAAAGTGGTGTGAAAAATATCTTGATGTGAAATATGTGTGAACATCTGATCTCTTGGTGAGAGAAGGTGGTGCACTCTGAGCTGGTGATGTCCGGTTCGTGAACGAATCGTTCATTTGAACTGGTTCTTTTTAGTGAACCGGTCGAACCAGTTCACCAAATCGGACTGAATCGATTAAAACAGTTTGCGTCTCAAATCAGCACTAATCAACAAAATTACTCAAATTACTCACTTTTGAATGTGTATGAGTCTATCCGACTCAAAATAAATCAATATCCCTGAGAATGGGGTTCTTCTCTAGTTTCTCCAACAGTACACACATTAAACTGAAACATGCTGCTGAACAAGTGATCGTCACTGAGCATGCGCATACCTGCCGATTCCGAGCAGCACACACACTGCTGTTCTCGAGTCACCAGTACTGCATCAAGAACCGTTTCTTTCCGACACGTCCGACATGCTACTGATACCAGCGAATTGTTGATACTGAGCATGCGCCACCTACCGAGCAGTACGCGTGCTGTCTAACATTAATACACACACACACACACACACACACACACACACACACTCACACTTTTTGGACTCTGAATCAGATGCGTTCGACATACTGTAAAGGCTGGTGCTGCGCTGCTGATATATGAGCACAGGTGAACTGAGGACTTAAATGAAAAGTAAGTTTATTTACTAACAACTTAAAACATCAACGTTTTGCACATCAGTGCCTGAATTCTGTGATTTAGTGCAAAACGTAAATGTAAGGAACATTTCTAAGAGATAATGATGATGATTTAATTTAAACAGATAAGCTACATGCCCTCATGCAATAGACATGACTTTATTTAAATGTGTTAAGTGTGTAAGTTCATCCGCCGAGATTATATTTGGATATGCATGACGTCATGACGTAAGGACGTAAAAGAACTGGTGAATCGTTTTTTTTAAACGAACTGTCCGAAAGAACTGATTCGCAAAAAAGGATCGGACTTCCCATCACTACTCTGAGTTGGACTTGTACATGAGATAATCTGGACGTTTACTCCAAACTCATTAAAATCTGCTTAGAAAAATTTCAAAGAACTGCTGCCGCCATGTTCAGTGGAAGTGTGTTGTGGTTTGTTCAGCTGTAGATCAGTCATATTTATCTCCTGTTGATTGGTTGAGGTGGAAAGAGTGGGCGGGGCATGAACTTTTAAAGAAACAGTCACATGGGTTTTAGATCAATCAATTTTTTTATAAAGACTCAGTACAGAGACAAAAGTGTGAGAAAATGTCTGTGCTGTGTTTCTGTGTGTTCTTATGTGTATGCATGTCTATAAATGTGTGTATTGTGTAACCAAGTGTGTGTGTGTGTGTGTGCATGCATGTGTTTGTGCATGTGTGCCTAAGTATGTGCATATTGCGTTTGTTTGCAGTATTTGAGTGTGTATGTATGTATGTGTGTGTGTGTGTGTGTGTGTGTGTGTGTGTGTGTGTGTGTGTGTGTGGGCATACATGTGTCCGAGTGTGTGTGTCTATTTGTGCATATGCACGCACATGCGTGTTTGTGTGTGTGTGTATGTATGAGTTCATGAACGTTAGCATTTTTGAATAAAGAATGAAGAATGTTGGGGTGTGAATGCGCTGGTCACTACAACACACTCATTACACAAATACATTGAAATTCTAACATTGTGTTGAAATGATTCTGATGTAACACACTGATGAAGTCTGCATGAAAGAAGTCAGTGTGAGCTGCTGGTTTAACACTGAAGTGAGAGAGCTGCTGCAGCCACGAACACTTCTACACATGTGTTCAACATGTTTTCACACTTGATCTTAACCCTTTAGTCCACTCTCATGACCGCTGCTGGACTTGTGTGGGGGCAGGGATCATAATCTTGTCTTTCTCAGACACAGTTGCTGGATTTAATCCTTTTATTGTATTATTATTGATTCAATTTGCACCTGCACTCAGGCAGGTCTGAGACTCATGGACTTAAGACACTAATTTCCAGGTAAAATGCTGTAAATATCATGAAATATCACTGATCATGAAAGTAATTGTTGTAGTTAGAAAGATATTTAACACATGGAAGGTGTGGATTTGAAAGTTGGTAAGAACGAGTCACTAAATATTTAATTTACTCTTAATGTCTAACATTAAATATTTACTCTAAACGTTGCTATTTGACGTCTCAATGTTTTTGAATGGCTTCTGAAGAATAAAAAGTTTATACCGCTATTTATTAAATCTTTCTGGCCCATGCTGTGGTGGTTACTTCCTATTTTCTACTTCCTGTGGAATGAATAAGAAATACCATCTGCACCAAGAACAGGAAGTGTCATGATCAATTTTAGCACAGAGATCAGCTTCCATACACAATCTGCAGATCACAGCTTCCAAGAGGACCAGGACTCTGAAGAGATCTGAGCTGTGATGTGTTCAGTTTCTTTATAACAATAAGTATGAAAATGTTTAGTTTTAAACACACAATATTTGACCTGCTTTTGTGTATGTGATCAGTTTACTGTAAACCTTTTTAGTGTCTACATCATTATTCCTCTTTGGGGTGTTGGATCTTCTGATCTAAAACCACTTCATTACACTTCTTTTAGAGAGACTCCATTACTGATAGAGCTCCAGTAGATCACATCTGTACAGTCATGTGACTCATTACAGCATCAGAAGAGACAAGAATTCACTGTGAGCTTCACATTACAGCAAATGGACCAATCAGATGAGTCCACAGCTTCAAATCATCCAATCAGGTGTGAGTGAGAGCTGCTTTTCTACTGAACACACGAGTTGATTTCCTCACTATCACTGTGTCTGAACAGGAACGATGATCTCACTCTTTGTGGCGCTTTACTCTCTGCTTTGTCTCTGCACAGCTGGTGAGAACATTTTCAAATCTTTCATTTCAAATAGTAATATTACATATTTACCTCATTTACTGACATCATTAACCATTAAATATCACACACTTTTTACAGTAAAAACGTCTGACATCAAGGAGCTTCACGTGAGAACAGTAAAGAGTGGAGAAGATGTAACTATAGCATGTGATCTCAGTCTGATCAGACAAAAGTAAAGTATCCTGGTACAGACAGAGTTTTGGAAAAGTGCCTCAGATTTTTGTAAAACGTTACGGCACAAATAACTACACATTTACTGATGGATTTAATGATAATCGCTTCAGTTTTACTGTAAATGAGCATCAGTTTGATCTCAACATTACGAACCTGAGAGAAGATGATGGAGGAGAATATTTCTGTGGAGAAATGGAGGGAGCTACAATAAAGTTCACATCTGGAACACATCTGCAATTTGAAGGTAAACAGTTTGACTCTGATAAGCTGCTAATTCCAGATCAACACTTTAACCAGTATTATGTGTACATATGCAGTAAATGTTGAGGATTTCACTTTATTCATATTTACTATCATTTCTGTTCATCTGCTGCTTTTCTCATTGATTTGTAAAGATAAAGAGATGAAACTCTGTCCTTCACCTGGACCAGAAATCAAGACCACAGGTTCTGATCCACACCAGGGTTTAAACGGAGGCTGTAAAAAACATAAAAGTTTAGATTTTTTATAACAGAATTGTCTTTAGTACTTTAAAATCACTTCATATTTTTACATGTTTTACATTGTCATAGTTTCAGGAGATGATTCTTGAATTTTCTTTATGCCTTAACAACCTTCAGTATAATATCTGTTATTGTAATCGTGGTTCTGGTTGGAGTTTTATTTTAAAATCCTGGAAAAGGTTTGTTTACTTTTTATTATCATTATAATAACATTTCTCCAAAAATATGAATCCTTTCTATATTAAAAATTATGTTCTTTATATTAATGTTCAGGTGCTTCATCACAAAAGCCTGAAATCAGCACCAATCAGGTAATCCAGTCTTCTATTCACTGTGATTCTATTCTGATAAAGAAATCCACATCTGACCTACAATCCACAATGTACAGAGAATTTTACTAAACCATTTACTAAATATCAATGGACTCATTCTTTTTAGTCTTTAATCCACTCTGGTGTATAAACACCTCTTGTTCTTTATCAGGCTGATGATGAAGATGTCTTGAACTATGCAGCTGTGAGTTTTGCTAAGAAACCTTCATCCTCCAGAACATCCAGAGACCAGAGACATGAAGACGTTTATGCACAAGTTCAAATCAAATAGATCCAAAGAAATGAGTTCAGACTTGAAATACAATAGAAATTGAATTATTCCCCAGTTTGTAGACAAACGTGTCATATTTTAATCAAAAAACAACATTTTTATTGCTGTAAATTTATCATCATTTTCCTTTTTAATGTATTTATTTCACTTTCAGGACAGATGCAGGATTTTACATTCTTAAAAACTCTCATAGTTTGTTGTCTCTTCGAAAGCTTTACATTTGAGATGTTTCATTTATCAGTTTCTTTTACATTAGTGCACATGATTTCTAGAATGTAAATTTTTGTTGTTGTTGTTGGATCCTGAAGATTAAACTATTAGGAAATGTCTCAACTTACTTAAACTTTTCTTATAAAATGTATTTTGAATGGAAGCTTTATAAAGATGACAGATGATATAAATTTCATGAATGTTGTAATGACTTTAGATAAGTTTACATTTACATTTGCAGCTTTTAGCAGACGTCCTTATCCAGAGCGACGTACAAAAGTGCTTTGAGTCTCTAGTAATGAATAAATCTACACTGGTACACAAGATTACAAACTCAATATAAATATAACTCTTGAATTCTACAAACTTGGAAAGCGCTAATTTAAGTGTTTCAGGAAGATGAAGGTCTTCAATCTTCGCTTGAAGATAGTCAGGGATATCTAGGGGAAGTTCATTCCACCACCTCAGTGCCAGAACAGAGAAGAGCCTTGAAGTGTACTTACCTCTCATTCTGAGAGAAGGTGGTACCAGTCGAGTTAACCATTGTAAATGTAATCTGAAAAACTAATTGCTTTTATGTGTAACAGTGCAGGATGAGGAGAAGATGCTTTTGTTTGTCACACATACAATACAAACCCCTGGTTATTAGTATCAGAGCACAGGTGGAAGAAATCACCGAAAGGCGTGCTTCCAAAGCCCATAAACGAGAGCTGGACCGGGTAGAGCAGGTAGGAGAAAGAGACAAGCCCGTCTCCTCGAAGAGTGCCCACCGGGAGCGGAGCGATCGCATGGGCATGCGAGGGCAGTGCTGGCAGTCCCTCGAGAGACGACTTTGCATGGTACGCTCCTAAACAAGCCACACAAAGGCTGTGTGTACTCCCCCATGATATACCAGGGGCAGGGAGGGACACATGACCGAAAGGTTTTCTTGGAAGCTTTCCCGGATCTCCGTTTTTTGACAGACAGACAAACAACATTACATTTACACAGAAGCTGGCGCTGGCTTCACTTCATGTCCGTTTTATACTTCCTGGTCGTGGCGTCACACCACCGGTTACAGCCTGCCTCTAATTTTGACTGATTACACACATTATTCAGACATGGACAACATGACCGTGGTACCAAGCTCCTGGTTTCGGTGTCTATGTTTAAAATCCCTGCACGGTAAGTGCACCCCTGTGGGAGCCCACAGTTGATTTGCCCAAAGAAAACCCTCATAGGGTCCAAAAGGGCAAAACTGCTGTGACTTTGAATAAGCCAAGCCACAATGAATAGTGTAATCCAGGCTGCTTAATCTTTGTGCTACATCTAGTC
>NC_139588.1:24151177-24196693 GCF_946808225.1 Silurus aristotelis | reverse complement strand
TCTCTCTCTCTCTCTCTCTCTCTCTCTCTCTCTCTCTCTCCTCTCTCTCACTCTCTGTCTCTCTCTTTCTCTCTCTCTCTGTCTCTCTCTCTCTCTCTCTCTCTCTGTCTCTCTCTCTCTACCTCTCTGTCTCTCTCTCTCTCACCTCTCTGTCTCTCTCTCACTCTCTGTCTCTCTCTTTCTCTCTCTCTCTGTCTCTCTCTCTCTCTCTCTCTCTCTCTCTGTCTCTCTGTCTCTCTCTCTCTCTCTCTCTCTCCTCTCTCTCTCCTCTCTCTCCTCCCCCCTCTCTCTCTCACTCTCTGTCTCTCTCTCTCTCTCTCTGTCTCTCTGTCTCTCTCTCTCTCTCTCTCTCTCTCTCTCTCTCTCTCTCACACTCTCTGTCTCTCTCTCACTCTCTGTCACTCTCTCTCTCTCTCTCTCCCTCTCTCTCTCTCCCTCTCTGTCTCTCTCTCTCTCTCTCTCTCTCTCTCTCTCTCTCTCTCTCTCTCTCACTCTCTCTCTCTCTCTGTCCTCTCTCTCTCTCTCTCTCTCTCTCTCTCTGTCTCTCTCTCTCTACCTCCTCTGTCTCTCTCTCTCTCTACCTCTCTGTCTCTCTCTCACTCTCTGTCTCTCTCTTTCTCTCTCTCTCTGTCTCTCTCTCTCTCTCTCTCTCTCTGTCTCTCTCTCTCTACCTCTCTGTCTCTCTCTCTCTTACCTCTCTGTCTCTCTCTCACTCTCTGTCTCTCTCTCTCTGTCACTCTCTCTCTCTCTCTCTCTCTCTCTCTCTCTCTCTCTCTCTCTCTCTCTCTCTCTCTCTCTCTCTCTCTCTCTCTCTCTCTCTCTCTCTCTCTCATGCAGTTGTTTTAGTTTAAATAAAATAGCATTGTGTTTTCTGAGACTGAGTGTTTTAGGCAACAACTCACACTGACTTGTACTGGGTCACATCAACAGTCCAAATGTTTTCATTTTAGAATTTCAGACTAAATTTCAAAAGAATTGATGTTCATTGTTAAAATATCTTTAAAGATAATATATAGAATGTTGATATCAGTATTTACACAAACTGTTCTCGAGACTGTATCCAGTGTAAAACACAAAACAGAGAAAGAATTGGTATTGTTTAAAGTATAATCTCACACCTTTTGGTAGATTTGAATCATTTAATGAAGATCCTGTAGAAAACACGTCCAAACTTATTCATGCAGAACATTTAGACAAAGTGCTGCTGCAGTCTATGAGTCCAGCAGTTTCACACCTTTGATGTGGTAAAACCCTTAATGGCCTCACGCTGGTGTTTGGTTTGAGACGTGTTACTTGTTTTCCATCTCCTACCACAGAGTGTATTTGAGTGCTGATGGAAACACAATGGGGTTTAAAGTGAGAGAGAAAAACTCGAGTTTATTTCTTCATCATGGAGGAAAGAGATATTAGACTTTTATAAATCTACTGATTAGAACATTTCCAGTTAAAGGTTCAGTTACTGAAGTGTGTTTGGGTTGAATATTGTGAAACTTAGAAACACAACTGTGTAACTTCATTAGTGAATCAATAATTAAAGATGGGGTCTAATTGGGTCTAATACATAATCACATTGTCACATTAACTGTTACTGTGAACCTTTTACCCAAACAACACAAGTGAAATGTGAGGAGAGTCTATTCTGTGCAAAAATCCACAAAGAGCTGTCATTTTACATCAAGGTTTCCAGTAAAGTTACTAACATGTGTTACAACATCTCTAATGCTGTTAGTTAAGCAACAACTCAAACAAATTGCTTTTGTCAGAATAAGAGTAAGACTGCATGCAGAACCATTGCGTCACCAAGAACCTAGCAACTGTCTTGTCTTACCGATCATGTGTTAGTGCAACAAGAGTACATTTTGTGAATTCATCATCAATGCATTTTCAATTTTAAAACGAGATGGAATTATAACCAAACTGGTCAAATCAACTGCAAGTCTCATTCGCATTCCTGGAGAAAATGTATACGTTTGTAGGTGTGGATGTGAAATGAGGAACATGGTGTTTAAACTGTGCGACTTTAATAAATGATCTTCGTATTTCACATCAACAGATATTTAAAACTTGCGATTGCACTTTGTTCTTTCCTTCCTCATTTAACAGCAGCTCATTTCCTCCACTCACCCGGTCACTGCCTTTGTGTGTCTGCTGCAGTTATTCAACCAGGAAACTCTTCTCCTACCATCCTACCATCAGGGAAGCGGTTCCGAAGCATTCGAGCCGCCACAACCAGACTGTGCAATAGTTTCTTCCCTCAAGCCATCAGGCTACTCAACACACAACTGAAAAAGAATTCTCTCTTTCACACACACACACACACACACACACACACACACACACACACACACACACACACACACACTTGTGTGACTGATCTGTACAAACCAGACTCAACACACATCATACACTTCGCACACCCATGACTCAGTACCACTCACACTAATCATTACCACAAAAATGTTTACATGCCGTTTTTCATGCCATGATTTACTATTCAAATTTATATATAATTCATATTTTTCTTTAGTATTTTTTTTTTTTAGTACACTGTTAAACTGCAATGACAAACAGTTTCTAATAGAAAAATAAAAACAAAATTATTTATTTATTTATTTATTTATTTATTTATTTTTGACTGAATAGATTTGAACTAACAGCAATAAAATCTCCATTGTCTGGATTTATTTTCTTTGGATCTATTTGATTTGAACTTGTGCATAAACGTCTTCATGTCTCTGGTCTCTGGATGTTCTGGAGGATGAAGGTTTCTTAGCAAAACTCACAGCTGCATAGTTCAAGACATCTTCATCATCAGCCTGATAAAGAACAAGAGGTGTTTATACACCAGAGTGGATGAAAATATTTACTTTGCGTGTATTTTTAAGATATTTTGTAATTTTGTAAACACTGGATTACCTGATCTGTGTTATTCTGAGGTTTGTTGGAAGCCCCTTTATAGAACAACAATCATAAATATAATTAATGCTGAACTGGAAAAAGTGTTTTTGTGATTCTGATGAAAATTCATCTTAAAAAGAGTCATAAAAAATAAACAAACCTTTTCTTTGTTTCTGAAGTAAAACCCAAACCAGAGCCATGATTACAGTAATAGATATTATATTAGAGGTGATTAAGACTAAAACACTCCACTGGATCTTTTCTGAAATTATAAAAAGCCATTATTTGGATCAGTATCACTAAAACTGACTCTGAGTTTTCAACAGGAAAATGTATAAAAGCTCTTACCTTCTCCTTCACCTTCTTTAAATTCAGTTCCATTCCCAAAGAGGATTTGTCCACACGCAGCCACAGCACAGTAGAACGTTCCCTTATCAGAGGTCTGGAGCTTCCTCTTGGGGAGAGTGTAGACACGGCTCTGTGGAGGAGAACCAGCCTCAGAGTTCTTCTTACACTCATCACTGCCGTCTCCATGAGTGTAAACGATTCCTGGAGGAGATTCTCCTGAGTCGTGTCTGAATCAGTACACACTCTGGTCTCCACAGCTTGAAGTAAACTCTTGTACTGAACACTGGAGTGTGAGCGAGTCTCCGTTCGCCATCAGCGTTACAGTCGGAGGAAGTCGTTTCATCTCCTCAGCTTTAACATCAATTAGTAAGAATAATACTATAAATAAACAGTGGTGTGAAATTCGAGAGAATTCTAGATAAAGTGTTGATCTGGAATGAGTTTGAGTTCAGGAGCAGGTTATCAGAGTAAAACTGTTTACCTTCAACAATCAAAAGGGTTCCAGATCCAAAGAATAGTGAAGATTTCAGCACTTTTGCACAGAAATATGTTCCTGTATCCTCTTCTTTCAGGTCTTTAATGGTGAGAATAAACTGATTATCACTAATACTGAAGCGTTCATCTGGAAATCCTTCACCAGGTCTGATTTTACTATGAGCTCGTCTCACTACCATCTGAGGAACTTTTCCAAAATCCTGTTTATACCAAATTAAATCATCACTGGACAAGTCACATTTTATAGTAACACTTTCTCCACACGTTTCTGCACCTGAAGCTTCTTGATGTTAGAAGGTTTCACTGAAACAAAACCGACCATCTGCATGTCAGTAATAAAGACAAATATATACTAAAATTATTTTATCATTTTTAATGTTTTTTATATAAAAATATACAAAATCTAACTGACCTGATGTAAAGAGACAAAGAGCTACAAAGAGTGAGATCATTGTTCCTGTTCAGATGAAGTGATAGTGAGGGAGTGAACTTGTGTGTGCAGTGTAAAAGCAGATTCAGACTCACCTCTGATTGGATGCTATGAAACTGTGGTCTGATTTTGATTGGTCGGACTCTGTATGAATGTGTATGTGACCAATAAAATTTGAATTTGAATTAGAAAGTGTTTGTTTGCTGCAGATTTACTATTTTATCACTAGAACATAAAGACTTAAACACTGTTCCAGCATGACAAACCCGTGTGCACAAAGTCAGCTGCATGAAGAGAGTGTGTGAAGGTTCAAGTGGACAAACTCAATTGTCCTGCACAAAAACCCTGAACTCACACACTGAACATCTTCAGTATAAACTGAATCTGGAGCCTCCGCAGTCTCTCAACATTCTGACCTCACTAAAGCTTCTGTAGCTGAATGAACATTAATCCCCACAGCTACACCCCCAAATCTAATAGAAACATTCCCTGAAGAGTGGAGCTCATTATAACAGGAAACACGGACAGAACCTGAGATGTGATGTTCAAGAAGCACACAGGAGTCACATGAACAGACGTCTGCACACACACAGTGACACACATCACTGTTTTTAATGGTTTGAAGCTGGATGCTGGTCTGTTATCAGCACTGAGATGCTCCTATTTTAGAATAATATTCCTGAGAACTGACCAGTGCAGATCTCACAGAGACACAGAAGCAGGCCTTTTTACTGAGCTCAGGCTGGAGCTTAAATGGAGTCTTTGCTGTCTCTCGATCTTCATCCCAGCTTGCACTCACTTCTGGTTTCACGGCCAGCATTTCTGGGTTTGCAGCATGAACCACAACAGCTTGGAGAGACCAAACATACATTTGGATACATACCTTAGTCTGTCTTTCGGGATCCCCCTCAGTTAAAGAGCACCAGTTCCCAAGCAATGTTCTTTGTATTGGCCTTTCTTTCTTTGCCCAGTTCTTCCATGTCATGATGCTCTCGTTATGAGTAAGTACAACTCCATGTTATCGATCTTCATCATCTTGGAGATTAGTCTCCAGGAAGTGTTACAACAGTGGGTCCATGGTTTGGGAGGTTCAGGGTGGGTTCCAGTCCATATTCATTATCGTATTCTCCACCAGTGTAGCACCTCGCCGCTGCGTCAGTCTGAACACAAGCACATGGAAACAGTGTTTATTAAGATTTTTTGGTGGTGAACATGGGCGTGTGTGTAGTTGTGCATTTAGTGTGTGGGAGAGAGGTGTGCGTGTTCAGCATCCTCAGTCTTGGGTTCAGGGAGTTTGGTCGAAGTATGTTGGGGCTTGTCATCATCATCCTCGCTGAGCCGCCTGCCGGCAATGATGAGTGATGTACCACCACTGTCCGTTCAGCACCATGGCAGTCGTGTTCAGAGCATTTTTCCTGTAGTGGGCGTGTGCCGCCATCCAGGCATCACAACATGTTACTTCCAGTTTCCATTTTCATGATGGTCTGGAAAGGGTTGTTCTCATCAGCAGAGTTTATAGAACAACTTCATGATTTATAAAACTGCACTTTCATACGACTAGATCACTGTAATCACATTAAACAATATGCATGTCTCATGCTGGCCTACACAGATATAAATATCATACCACAATGACATCACGTTTGCAGGTATAAATCCATGAAGATGCGCTGCTTAATAATAACCAAAAATAAAATCATAAATAAATAATGAAATGAATTTGCATGAGATCATCTGTGCTTTAACTCTCAATTTATCACAACCTGGTAGAAATATTTTTGTTTTCAAAACTGCATTGCCTCTGGATCCATGTTCAGTGGAAGTGTGTGTTCTGGTTTGAGCAGCTTTACATCACTCATATTTAACCCAGCCATTAGGGGGGCACAAGCCAGTGTACTCTTAGTGCCGGTCCCAAGCCCGGGTAAATGGGGAGGGTTGCGTTAGGAAGGGCATCCAGCGTAAAACATGTGCCAAATCAAATATGCGGATCACAAATGAGAATTTCATACCGGATCGGTCGAGGCCCGGGTTAACAACGACCGCCACAGGAATCGTTAGCCGACAGGGTACCGGTGGAAATTGGGCTACTGTTGGCCGAAGGAGGAGAAGGAGAGGAGGAAGGCGTCTACAGAGACGGCAGGAAAAGGAGCAGTGTAGGAGAGTAGAGGTTCGGGTTGGTACTTTAAATGTTGGTACTATGACGGGTAAAGGGAGAGAGATAGCTGATATGATGGAGAGGAGAAAGGTAGATGTGTTGTGTGTTCAGGAGACCAAGTGGAAAGGGAGTAAGGCCAGGAACATTGGAGGTGGGTTTAAACTGTTTTATCATGGTGTGGATGGAAAAAGAAATGGTGTAGGGGTGATTCTGAAGGAAGCGTACAGTAAGAGTGTAGTGGAGGTGAAGAGAGTTTCTGATAGGGTGATGATCGTGAAGGTGGAAGTTGAAGGGATGATGATAAATGTCATCAGTGCCTATGCTCCACAAGTTGGCTGTGAGATGGAGGAGAAAGAAAGATTCTGGAGTGAATTAGATGAAGTGGTAGATGGTGTACCTAGGAAAGAACGATTGGTGATTGGGGCAGACTTTAATGGGCATGTAGGTGAAGGGAACAGAGGTGATGAGGAGGTGATGGGTAGGTATGGTTTTAAGGAGAGGAATGTGGAAGGGCAGATGGTGGTAGATTTTGCTAAAAGGATGGAAATGGCAGTGATGAACACGTATTTTAAGAAGAAGGAGGATCATAGGGTGACGTATAAGAGTGGAGGAAGGTGCACACAGGTGGATTATCTTCTGTGTAGGAGATGCAACCTGAAGGAGATTGGAGACTGTAAGGTGTTGGCGGGGGACAGTGTAGCTAGACAGCATCGGATGGTGGTCTGTAGGATGGTTTTGGAGGCGAAGAAGAAGAGGAGGAAAGTAAGGTTTGAAAGAAGAATAAGATGGTGGAAACTGAAGGAGGAAGAGTGTAGTGTGAGGTTCAGGGAAGAGGTCAGACAGGGGCTTGGTGGTGGTGAAGAGGTGCCGGATGATTGGGCAACTACTGCAGGAGTGATGAGGGAGGCAGCTAGAAAAGTACTTGGTGTGACATCTGGAAATAGAAAGCAAGAAAAAGAGACGTGGTGGTGGAATGAGGAAGTGCAGGAGAGCATTAGGGGAAAGAGATTGGCAAAACAGAAGTGGGATCGACAGAGTGATGAGAAGAGTAGGCAGGAGTACAAGGAGATGCGGCAGCAGGTTAAAAGGGATGTGGCGAAAGCCAAGGAAAAGGCATATGAGGAACTGTATAAAAGGTTGGACACTAAGGAAGGAGAAAAGGATTTATACCGATTGGCCAAGCAGAGGGACCGAGCTGGGAAGGATGTACTGCAAGTTAGAGCAATAAAGGATGGAGAGGGAAATGTGTTGACTAGTGAGGAGAGTGTGTTGAGAAGATGGAGGGAGTATTTTGAGCAGCTGATGAATGAGGAAAATCAGAGAGAGAGAAGGTTGGAGGATGTGGAGTTGGTGAAGCAGGATGTAGATAGGATTAGTAAGGAGGAAGTGAGAGCAGCGATTAAGAGGATGAAGAATGGAAAGTCGGTTGGACCAGATGACATACCGGTAGAAGCGTGGAGATGTTTAGGAGAGATGGCAGTGGAGTTTTTAACCAGATTGTTTAACAGGATTCTGGAAGGGGAGAGGATGCCTGAGGAATGGAGAAGGAGTGTGCTGGTACCGATCTTTAAGCATAAGGGAGATGTGCAGACCTGCAGTAACTACAGGGGAATTAAGTTGATCAGTCACACCATGAAGTTATGGGAAAGAGTAGTGGAAGCCAGGCTGAGAGAAGAGGTGACCATCTGTGAGCAACAGTATGGTTTCATGCCGAGGAAGAGCACCACAGATGCCTTATTTGCTTTGAGGATGTTGATGGAGAAGTATAGAGAAGGACAGAAGGAGCTGCATTGTGTATTTGTGGATTTAGAGAAAGCGTACGACAGGGTGCCGAGAGAGGAGTTGTGGTATTGTATGAGGAAGTCAGGTGTGTCAGAGAAGTATGTGAGGGTGGTGCAGGACATGTATGAGGACAGTGTGACGGCAGTAAAGTGTGCAGTAGGTACAACAGACTGGTTCAGGGTGAAGGTTGGACTGCATCAAGGATCGGCCCTGAGCCCTTTCCTGTTTGCAGTGGTGATGGACAGGTTGACGGACGAGGTCAGACAGGAGTCTCCCTGGACTATGATGTTTGCAGATGATATTGTGATTTGTGGTGAGAGTAGAGAGCAGGTTGAGAAGAGCCTGGAGAGGTGGAGATATGCGCTGGAGAGAAGAGGAATGAAAGTCAGTAGGAGTAAGACAGAGTACATGTGTGTGAATGAGAGGGAGGGAAGTGGAGTGATGCGGTTGCAGGGAGAAGAGGTGGAGAAGGTGGAGGAGTTCAGGTACCTGGGGTCAACAGTGCAAAGTAATGGAGAGTGTGTTAGGGAAGTAAAGAAAAGAGTGCAGGCAGGGTGGAGTGGGTGGAGAAGAGTGACAGGAGTGATTTGTGATAGAAGAGTATCTGCAAGAATGAAAGGGAAAGTTTATAGGACTGTGGTGAGACCTGCGATGTTGTATGGATTAGAGACAGTGGCATTGAGTAAAAAACAGGAGGTGGAGCTGGAGGTAGCAGAGCTGAAGATGTTGAGGTTTTCGTTGGGAGTGACGAGGATGGACAAGATTAGAAATGAGTTTATTAGAGGGACAGCACATGTAGGATGTTTTGGTGACAAGGTGAGGGAGGCGAGATTGAGATGGTTTGGACATGTGCAGAGAAGGGACATGAATTATATTGGTAGAAAAATGCTGAAGATGGAGCCACCAGGTAGGAGGAAAAGAGGAAGGCCAAGGAGGAGGTTCATGGATGTGGTGAGGGAAGACATGCAGGTAGTTGGTGTAAAAGAGGCAGATATAGAGGACAGGGTGGTATGGAGACGGATGATCCGCTGTGGCGACCCCTAATGGGAGCAGCCGAAAGAAGAAGAACATCACTCATATTTAACTCAACTTGATTGGTTGGAGTGTTGATGTGGGCGGAGCATGAACTCTTAAAGGAACAGTCACCTGGGTTTAACATTAGCTTGTTCTTCTTGATGTCTGATTATAGAGAAAAAAGTGTGAAAAAATGTGAGATGTGTGTCTATATGTGTGAATGAGCGTGTGTGTGTGTGTGTGTGTGTGTGTGTGTGTGTGTGTGTGTGTGTGTGTGTGTGTGTGTCATGTTTATGTGCATTAACTTTTCCATTGTATGATAAAGATCTGTGCTACTGGTGTGAATGTGCAGGTCACTACAACACACTCGTTACAGGAAATGAAAATTCCAATGCTAACACTCATTGTGTGGAGGTGATGAACTGTATTCATTCTGGATTCTGCAGTTGAAATTCTTCTCATTATTCTCACTAATGAAGTTTGCATGAAGCAGGTCAGTGTGAGGTGCTGAAACACTCCGTCTCAGAAACTCAGAAACCACAATGCTGTTTTTATTAAACTGAAACACCTGCATATGAGAGACACTGCTGCAGCCACTAACACTTCTATTAATGTCTTAAGAACATTTTCACACTCGGCCTCAACTCTCGAGTCCAAACTCATGACTGCTTGTAGACTGGTTATTGATGGTCTGGTCCCTGGGGATGTATTCTAAATGCACAATACATGAATGTGAAAAAAGATGATGAAGATGCACTTGGTCAAGCTGTAGACCTGCCTCACCTTTCGGTCATGGAGATGATGTGTGAAGACTGTGAAGACTCTTATTTCATCTGAGGGTTGTACTCGTACACCCAGGTTTTGTCACCGGTAATCATCGATATGAAGGACAAGAAGCAGACTTTGACTGTGGTGTTTACAATTCAACACATTTCTCAGGGAAGGTTTGAGGACAATGACAAAGAGCTTTAACCCCTTAGCCTTTAGCGCTGCACCAGCGTGACCAATATCCTATTGTTCGGAGGTGTTAATGTTTAACAATAGATTCAATAAAAAGGGACAAGTGTAACCATGACTAACTATACATCATTCGAAAGGTCTAAGCCTCAAGAAGCAACTTTAGATCACTGTTTTTCAATGGAAAACATATAATGTATGTATTTGCTGAATTTGTGAAACAACATGCATAAAAAAATGCACTACGTACACAATTATTATAATAACGAGTCACAAACACATCCACTGCTGCAAATCCAGGTTTATTAGGAAAGATGAGGCTCCACTGAACAACATGCCGTGAAGCATTTTTGCTCCAACCAAACAATAGTGTTGTCATTTAGATGGTTATTCTTTTTGTTATGTCAAAGTATTTCGCCGGGGTGTATTGTTTTTTTATATGTTTTGGAATAACTTTTGCATAGAAAATGCCATCTTGGTGGTAAAAAGACTAATATGGCTGGTAGAATATATTTTTTTAAAACAAATGAGACCACAAAAAAAAAAAAGAGTTAAAGAAGCGGAATCTCTTGAGTCTACACTACAAGCATGTACCGTGACTTTTTTATTATCACCACCTATCATTTCCACCCTTTTATTGATTGATGGAAAATGTAGCCAATGCCTGCAGGATTCTAAAATCCCCACATTGGAGATTCTTAGTTCTATTACTCTTCAGAAACTCTTAGTGGTCAAACAGTAGAGCATGTGCAGTGACGCACCAGGAAGTAGATGCAGCTCTTGGTTTTGCACAAAGCAGCGATGAGGAAATTTTTTTGGGGGCGAAGAAACAACAATGATTTGGAGATCTGCATGGGGATGGAAAATCTGAGCCTATTTTCCATCTGTAAGTTACAATATATTTCCCTTTTTATACGATTTTATTAATTTTATTGTCCATTTGTTTTTATAAGAGAAATTCTTGAAAAGTGTGTGTGTGTGTGTGTGTGTGTGTGTGTGTGTGTGTGTGTGTGTGTGTGTGGATTGTTGGGATTGGAATGGTCGGACAGCAATATGGATGGGTATGACTGTAAAAGTATAGCTTGTCTGGCTACCTGGCCATCAGTATGAATGCCAAATCAATATCAATATCCAAACATGTATTACAAAACCCTTTAATGGTCAGCAGTTCATTTTTATGCAGACTGTATGAATAGAGTATGAATGACCACCTGAGTTTAGCAGGTGTCTCTCAAACAGGGGGAGGAGAAAAGGATCAGACATCATGACCAGGAAGTATGAATTTTACATGTAGTGAAGCTGGTGCCAGCTTCTGTTTGTTCATGAAGCACTCTGTGTGTATGTCTTGTATTTGTCATTTGTGTGTCTCTAAAAATGAAAAATAAATAAATAAATAAATAAATAAATAAATAAATAAATAAATAAATAAATAAATAAATAAATTAAA
Source organism: Silurus aristotelis (assembly GCF_946808225.1). NCBI lineage: Eukaryota > Metazoa > Chordata > Actinopteri > Siluriformes > Siluridae > Silurus > Silurus aristotelis. The sequence continues at coordinate 24,185,167 of NC_139588.1, read as the reverse complement.
GCAAGCGAGAAGGTTAAGCAAACTTTTTTTTGTGTTGTGTGGCTTGCTTGGGAGTCGGTGCATGAGGGAGCTACCTGCGCTCACTGTGCTTGTATGTCTCTGCGCTTGCTCCGCTCCCACTGGACACTCTTTGGGGCGCTTGCCCTAACTCCTCGCGGACCTGGCCCCCCTCTTGCCAAGGCAGAGTGTCGTGCCAGCTCATGGGGTTCGCAGATGGACCTTGCATTGGGTTTTGAGACGGGTTTTTTCCTATCTCTGACCTCACCTGCTTGGTCCAGCGCTTGCTTGCAGGCTTCAGAAGTACGCTTCATCAAGCCGCTGTGTCCCTGCACACCATGGCGGTGTTAACGGCATATCAGTCTGACCTGCGGCATGAGCTGGATATGGGAGGTGCCCCAGGCGGCCATGTTCGCCGAGCTCCGCTTGGCTCTAGGCACAATAGAGGTCAGTCTCGAGAGACTGATACCCTTAAGGCACTTTCTGGCAGCTTGAAAAGCTTTTCCAGACATGTCTTAGTGGGTCCTGCACACTGTAGAGAGAGGTTACTCGATTCAGTTCGGGTCTCCTCTGCCCTCTGTAACATCAAGGTCACACAGCGATGCCTACGTGCCTTAGATGTTTGTAAAGATCCCAGGTTCTTATCTCTAGGCCCCGTGCTGGGAGTCCCCGGATGTTGTATAACAGTAACGAAAGATGCATCCATCACTGATTGGGGAGCGATCATGAGTGGTGGATCCCCCCAAGGTCTATGGGAACGGCCCCATCTACTTTGGCACATCAACTGCCTAGAGATGCTGGCCAGAAACTGCTAGGGCTCATGGCAGCTAAGTCCAGTGGTATTCCACTTGGCCTGTTGTGCATGAGACCCCTTCAGTGGTGGCTCAGGACCCGTGGGTTCTCATGGAAGGGCAATCCCCTCCGTACCATGGAGGTCACGCAGAGATGCCGATGTGCCTTAGATGTGTGGAGAAATCCCGGGTTGCGTCTCTAAGCCAAACTTTCAGCATGAACGCAGCACTTTCTTCTCCTTCACAGAAGCTGGCGCCGGCTTCACTCCATGCACATTTTATACTTCCTGGTCATGATATCACCCGCCGGTAATGGTCAGCGTCCAGTTTTTGACTGATTACACACATCATTTCACACTCCGAAAACTCGCTCGTTCCCAAAGCATTTCGACGCAGCATCTCGTTCCCTCAGGGAACTATGGTTACATACGTAACCTAGAGATGATTTTTCTAAGGAACTGTTAACATTTAAAGTTAGGTAGGGCATTTTCCCAAAATATGGGTAGGGCGGGTAGGGAGGGGCAAATCAGACATAGTCTCAGATAAATTATTGTAGGAATCTCATTTTTCATGATATCTTTATTCAATGTGAAATATAAACTCATGAGACATGTGGCTTTTAACACATTACTTTTCTGGATTGCTCAATTAATGATTTCATGTAGTTATGTATAAAGAAATAAAAGGTTCAATTCAGGAAATGTATATTCATGGTACTTCATCATCTAGAACTTTCTATAACTTATTATCTTTATTAGCAATCAACTTTAAATATTGAGAAGTAAAGATGATTGTGTCTTTTTTCAAAGAAATGTAAATTGTGTATGTAGTCCACTTTTATCAGGAACTGTTAAAATTTAAATGTAGGTAGGGCATTTTCAGCTGTGAGTCCCAAAAGCTGTGGCGAAGGCGAAGGCTAACAGGTTAATAGAAAAGCCTTTATTTGTCATACATACAATAAAGCACAGTGAAATTCTTCTTTGCATATCCCAGCTTGTTCAGAAACTGTGGTCAGGGCACAAAGTCAGCCATGATACAGCGCCCCTGGAGCACAGAGGTTTAAGGGCCTTGTTTAAGGGCCCAAGAGTGGCAGTTTGGAGATACTGGGGCTTGAATACCCAACCTCCTGGTCAGTAACCCAGAGCCTTAACACCTGAGCTCCCACTCCCCCTTTATAGAATATTAGTTTACGGTTTTATCCACTGGCTAAGATTTCGACTGGTAAGTTTGTGTCCGTGAGCAGGTTTATTTGGATGAGCACAAGACTATAAGTGACTCCGGGTCCATAATGAATAATTAATTGAAAAAGACGGAATGCTTAAAATAATCTATTGAAATTCAACCAATAAGATGATCAGCTTAAATAAGAAATATTGAAGATAAATCTTTATTACAAATTGGAGTCAGATTCGAGTTCATGTAACAAATATCAATCAGTTTTAGTAAACTTTTACAGCAGAGTGAGAAAAACTAACACACAGCATACCTTCACCCACACCAGTGGATTCCATCGATTCAAGCTGTGACGGGGCAGAACTGTTTGGCAGCACAAGGAGAAACTACACAATATTAAATAAATAATTAATATAAAATAATACTCATGACCTTAAATAATACTGGTGACTTTTTCCTCTTAAGTCTAATAGTTACACTAAAACCCTGAATAGGTGCGCATACGATTGATAAAGCTGTAGTAGATCATATCCGTGTAGTCATGTGACTCGTCACAGCATCAGAAGAGACAAGAACACATGGAGAGCTTCACATATCATTAGAGCGAATGAACCAATCAGATCAGTCCACAGCTTCAAATCATTCAATCAGGTGTGAGTGAGAGCTGCTTTTCTACTGAACACACGAGTTGATTTCCTCACTATCACTGTGTCTGAACAGGAACGATGATCTCACTCTTTGTGGCGCTTTACTCTCTGCTTTGTCTCTGCACAGCTGGTGAGAACATTTTCAAATCTTTCATTTCAAATAGTAATATTACATATTTACCTCATTTACTGACATCATTAACCATTAAATATCACACACTTTTTACAGTAAAAACATCTGACATCAAGGAGCTTCACGTGAGAACAGTAAAGAGTGGAGAAGATGTAACTATAGCATGTGATCTCAGTCTGATCACAGACAAAAGTAAAGTAGTCTGGTACAGACAGAGTTTTGGAAAAGTGCCTCAGTTTATTGCAAAAACATACGGAATAAATAGTTCCACATTTACTGATGGATTTAATGATAATCGCTTCAGTTTTACTGTAAATGAGCATCAGTTTGATCTCAACATTACGAACCTGAGAGAAGATGATGGAGGAGAATATTTCTGTGGAGAAATGGAGGGAGCTACAATAAAGTTCACATCTGGAGCACGTCTGCAATTTGAAGGTAAACAGTTTGACTCTGATAAGCTGCTAATTCCAGATCAACACTTTAACCAGTATTATGTGTACATATGCAGTAAATGTTGAGGATTTCACTTTATTCATATTTACTATTATTTCTGTTTATCTGCTGCTTTTCTCATTGATTTATAAAGATAAAGAGATGAAACTCTGTCCTTCACCTGGACCAGAAATCAAGATCACAGGTTCTGATCCACACCAGGATTTAAACAACACCAGTGGTAAGAGTTTCAATCAAATCATTTTCTTTATGATTTTTAGAGCAAAATGTTCTGGAGTAAAAAATTTTTCTTAACATATATGTTTTTGTTTTTTATTTAGACGTTTAATATTCAGTGACTCCATTATATATTTCAGCTCCTAAAATGTTTTAATAAAATGTTATTTCTCCATCCAGATGTCAGTTGTACTGATCAGATGCATGTGCTCTTCTTGCTCTCTATTGTTAGAGTTGGAGTTCTTGCCTTCATGATTATTATCTTTCCAATCCTCCTGATTGTTTGTAAATTCAGATCAAATTAGAAATTTAATATAGAAATAGAAGAAATAGTGAAATAAGGACAAAACCATGTGTTGGATTCAGTTCATGATAATTGATGATGTTGGTTATATACTGGAATGATTTTAGTCTGACTGCAATGTGGAGATATTTACAGCTGTAAATCGAAAAAAATATTGCATTTAATAAAATAAAAATATAAAGTAAATGCACAATGCAGTTTTTCTCTTTATTTCTGAGATTTTATTGTATATACTTTAAAATGTAACTTTGTATTTTCCACATCACATAATGCACAAGTTTGAGACTCCAATGAGGTGTATTAATAATATCACACATATTTTCTGACTGTAACTGGGATAAATGTAATCACTGGTCGTGGTTTTGCTTCACCTGAACCCGAGTCCAGTCGAGCCCAAACCCCAAACAATCCCAGAATCATTCCTGGTACAGACTTAATTAACCACCTCAATTAATCAAATCTCCTTCTTAATCAATTCACACCAATAACTAATATAGAAACCATTTTTGTGCAACATAGAAATGAAATGTAAATTAAATGTACTTCCACCTGAGCAGCACACTGTAGTTTATCAACCAGGATGTGATTAAAGAAAGCGTAAGAACATGATGAAAACCTGCTGATATGCTGTAGACCAATTTCACAGTTTCTACCACACACTGACTGATCCAGTGCATAATGATGGTGAAGAGAACTTCACACTAAACAACATTTAGTAACCGACTCATCAGTATTACAACTTCTTGATCAAAGTAGGCATTGACAGATCATAAAAGATCAGAAGTCCATTTAAGTTCTCAGTGTGAGACGATTCAGGTTTTGTAGGTCAAAAGTAATATTTTATAATCAATGCAATTTGAAATTGGGAGAAAATCCAGTGTGAATAAGAATGGAGAGATGTGTTCATATCTTTTCTTTCTGTAAACACTCAAGTTTCTGCAATCTGCATACTAACTGAGTTTAGTTCATTCACCTACTGGAGCATCCAACCAATACGAGCAATAATCCAACCTAGAGGTAACAACTGTCATGTTTCAGTGACACACACACACACACACACACACACACACACACACACACACACTTTCTGGTGTGAGATGAGACACGTGTCAAACCAAACACCAGCGTGAGGCCATTAAGGGTTTTACCACATCAGAGGTGCTGAAACTGCTGGACTCATAGACTGCAGCAGCACTTTGTCTAAACATTTTGCATGAATAAGTTTGGACGTGTTTTCTACAGGATCTTCATTAAATGATTTATATCTACCAAAAGGTGTGAGATTATACTTTAAATAATTCCATTTCTTGGACTGTTGAAGTGACACACAATAATTCAGTGGGAGCTGATTTTTAAAACACTCAAAAAATAAAAAAAACGCAATGTGTGGTTTCAGGGCTAATGGAAACCCTATGTGGTTTAAAGTGAGAGAAAAAAAAAAAATTAATAAATTTTGTAAGTGATGTTAGACTTTTCTAGTTAATGGTTCAGTTTCTAAAGTGTGTTTAGGTTTAATGCTGTGAAACATACCAAGATCTAGACATTTTGAATTAAGATTGCATCTACTGATGTTGTTATAGAACATGTGTGCATGAATACAGATGAACATTTGCATAAACACACAGTAGCTGTATCTGGTCTGACCTTGGTGGCCTCTTCTGGTAAATTATGGCCAAACACACTAATAAAAGTATAATCATGTGGCCCGCATATAAGCAGAAACTAAAATTACCAGAGCAAGCTGAGTTTTTTGCAACCCACATTACTACCTCCACGCTCCCTGCTTTTTTTCCCAGACCTGCACACTGAGGTGACCAGGTAATGGAATAACCCTTATTTGGCCTACCTCCACAGCCCCATTTTTCCTTATACTAATGTAGTAGGGCTGAAGGGGCTACAGTTGTGGGACGATGCCCTGGGTTGAAGAGACGCTGACTGGCTATCTCTCCCCGGGTGCTTCATCAAACTAGGTGAGGGAATGCCTACGGGTAGTTACTGGGTCCAAGAGCTGCATCGAGCTGCATCGTATGTGCAACAGACTTAGCCTCAGAGCATCTGAAGAGACTGCTACGGCCATTGGCCAGTCCATAGCCGCTCTTGTGTCTACTGAAAGGCACCTGGTATCTCCCACGTTGCTCTCGTGGGGCTGCTCGGTGGGCACAGCCCAAACCACAACCCTGCTCCTCCGGCATCGTGAGGTGCAAAAAGCAGAGCATCATGACTTGCACTCCCTCCTCCTAGGGATCATGTGCAATGCTCAAGGCCGAAGTCCTGATACAGGATCATCTGGGGACCTTCCCAGGAAGGGACGCTGTGCACCTCAGTATACAGTGCCCGTTCAGGGCATGGCCAGCTCCAGCGAATGCCATCCATGTTCCATCCAGTACTGTAGCGGATGTGGAGGGTTCTCCACCTCTCAGGAGGCCCTTAGAGCTGCACCAGGGCATAAGCTCCTGCTCTAGGTATACCAGAGGTCAGTCTTCAGAGACTAATTCCTTTAAGAGACAATCTACTTAAACTACTTCAGCCACTTAAATGAGGATCGGATCCTCTCCAGACAAGGGCCGAGGCTCGGGGAATGGGGACTCCACACTGAGGTGGTGGAGCAGATTTGCGGGAGATTTTACAGAGCTCAGATGGACCTGCTTGTAACTTGAGAGACATTGCACTGGACCACTTGGTACAGGTGTGGTCACCTTCCCCCCTGTCGTGCTGATCCCAAGACAGATGGCATAAATAACATTGATTACCTCGTTATGATGGCACCTGTCAAGGTGTGAGTTATATTAGGCAGCAATTCAATTTTAAAAGTTGATGGTGCATAACCTTAAAAGAGCCAGATTGTGATGTCTAAAAGATTGGGTCAGAGCATCTCCACAACAGCAGGAGGTTGTAAGGTGTTCCCAGAATGCAGTAGTAATCTATAATGGTATGGCATCAGAACACACAGAGTATCACAGCAGAGAGATACTCTAAGTGCACACAAGTTCCCTATATGCCACTCAAAGCTGCTACTATGGACATGTTAGTGTCAGAAATCGACCATGAAGCAATGGAAGAAGGTTGCCTAGTCTGATTTCTTTGACATAATGTGAACAGTTGTGTATGTGAGGGTGATGTTCTGCTTGTTCATGCAAACAAACTTGGTGGATATTACACCCCCTTATGCTAAGTTTCTTTGTAAATGAAAGTGCTTTTTCTCTCCTTGGCCTTCCTTTTTTCTGCCTTCCTGGTCCCTCCTCTGCACATATCCAAACCATCTCAATCGTGCCTCCCTCACCTTGTCTCCAAAACATTCTACATGCACTGTCCCTCTAATAAATTCATTTCTAATCCTCTCCATCGTCGTCACTCCCAACAAACACCTCAACATCTTCAGCTCTGCTACCTCCAGCTTCACCTCCTGTCGTTTAGTCAATCCCACTGTCTCTAGAATATACAACATCGCAGGTCTCACCACAGTCCTATAAACTTTTCCTTTAACTCTTGCAGATACCCTTCTATCAAAAATTACTCCTGCCACTCTTCTCCACCCACTCCACCCTGCCTGGACTCTTTTCTTCACTTCTTTAAAACACTCTCCATTACTTTGCACTGTTGACCCCAGGTACCTGAACTCCTCCACCTTCACCACCTGTTCTCTCTGCAACCACAACACTTCACTGCCCTCCCTCTCATTCACACATGTGTACGCTGTCTAAATCCTACTGACTTTAATTCCCCTTCTCTCCAGGCTCTTCTGAACCTGCTCCCTACTTTCACCACAAATCACAATATCATCTGCAAACATCATAGTCCATGGAGACTCCTGTCTGACCTTGTCTGTCAACCTGTCCATCACCATTGCAAACAGGAAAGGGCTCAGAGCCCTTTCCTTTTCTCTGTTTTCCCTTTCTCTTTCTCATTTTCCTAATTCATAAGGTGCTCAAAATACTCCCTCCACCTTCTCTTCGCAACACACTCTCCTCACTAGTCAACACATTTACATCTACATTTATTATTGCTCTAACTTGCAGCACATCCCAGCTTGGCCCTAACTGGTCAAACAAAGTCCAATCCATGGAGGCCCCTTTTCTCACAACTTACAGGACTTACTTAGGATGTGCTGCTAACATTTTGGTGTCAGATACCACAGCACACCTTCAGAGGTCTAATAGAGAGCCAGAGCTGTTTTGGCAGCAAAAAAGGAACAAAACAATATTAGAGAGGAAGTCATAATGTTACACCTGATCAGTGTATAGCTGCACAGCTGCATAGCAGTCAGAGAGCCAATGTTGACCCTGTACACCACCCAGAACTTCTACTCTAGATATGCTTTTGTAAGAAATGGACCATCATAAAAATACAGATTCAATTCACTGACCAAAAAGACCCCAGGAGCTTGAGACGAGGCATCCAGCACATCACTGACTTCAACACACCCAACACTACTTCAGCAGGAAGTACTCTGGTTTGATGCAGCTGAAGATCCTTGTTAAAGGTCATCCCATGTGAAGCTGCAGAACCAGACAGTGTAGCAGGTAGGGTACTCGGGGCATGTGCTGATCAACTGACACATCCTGACTGTCCTTATATTTATCACGTCCCTGAGCCAATCAATCGTACTTCTGTGTTTCAAAACCACCACCATTATTACACTTCCTGATAAATCTCCAGTATCATCACTCAATGTTACTGCCCTGTAGCACTCACATCCATGATGATGAAGCGCTTTGAAAAGCTGGTCAAAGAGCATATAAACTCCAGACTCCCAGGTGACATCTGCAAATTCATCCAAAGTTTCAAATTGTAGTGTGTCCAGATCTTCTACATTCAACCCCTAACACAGGTTCTTCCAGTGCTCCATCACTTCCTGGGAGTGTGGATGGACATTTGGTCTGCTCCTTCAGCAGAAAAGCTTCAGATCCATGTGGAAAATTAATGATCCATGAACTATTCCATTTCTTTCCATCACTAAGAATGTAAGTGTTTGGTCCATTTTGCTAATGAACAGACATATGAGAAGTGACCTTTGACCTGCTGTTAGGTGCACAATCAGTCTACTGTAAACGTTTCTAGTGTCTCGTTTTTAAATAATAATGTTGAGATTTTCTCCAAAGTGTCTGATGGTTATCATAAAACCCTGATTTTTGATAGACTCCAGTAGATCACATATGTAAAGTCATGTGACTCATCAGAGCAGTAGAAGAGACAATAATTCACTTTGAGCTTCCCATTATAGCTAATGGACCAATCAGATCAGTCCACAGCTTCAAATCATCAAATCAGGTGTGAGTGAGAGCTGCTTTTCTACTGAACACACGAGTTGATTTCCTCACTATCACTGTGTCTGAACAGGAACGATGATCTCACTCTTTGTGGCGCTTTACTCTCTGCTTTGTCTCTGCACAGCTGGTGAGAACATTTTCAAATCTTTCATTTCAAATAGTAATATTACATATTTACCTCATTTACTGACATCATTAACCATTAAATATCACACACTTTTTACAGTAAAAACATCTGACATCAAGGAGCTTCACGTGAGAACAGTAAAGAGTGGAGAAGATGTAACTATAGCATGTGATCTCAGTCTGATCAGAGACAAAAGTAAAGTAGTCTGGTACAGACAGAGTTTTGGAAAAGTGCCTCAGTTTATTGCAAAATATTACGGAATAAGAGATTACAGATTTGTTGATGGATTTAATGATAATCGCTTCAGTATTGCTGCAAAAGAACATCAGTTTGATCTCAACATTAAGAACCCGAGAGAAGATGATGGAGGAGAATATTTCTGTGGAGAAATGGAGGGAGCTACAATAAAGTTCACATCTGGAGCACGTCTGCAATTTGAAGGTAAACAGTTTGACTCTGATAAGCTGCTAATTCCAGATCAACACTTTAACCAGTATTATGTGTACATATGCAGTAAATGTTGAGGATTTCACTTTATTCATATTTACTATTATTTCTGTTCATCTGCTGCTTTTCTCATTGATTTGTAAAGATAAAGAGATGAAACTCTGTCCTTCACCTGGACCAGAAATCAAGATCACAGGTTCTGATCCACACCAGGATTCAACCAGCAGAGGTGAATAACAATAGTTTGATGAAATAATCTTATTTTTAGTTTCTTTAACAAAATTGTCTTTTGTAATGACATTTTTCATTAAGAAATAATGATTTCATATTCATATATAAAGGTTTTACCTTCATAGGAGATGATTCTTGGATGATTTACACCTTAACGACCTTCAGTATATTATCTTTTATTGTAATCATGGTTCTGGTTGGTGTTTTATTTAAAAGTCAAAGAAAAGGTTTGTTTAATTTGATTATTATTATTAGTTTTCATTATTATTTATAGAGTTAGTGTATACATTTCTCGAAAAATCTGAAACTTTTTACATGCAAACATTTGTGTTTTATTGTTCAGGTGCTTCATCACAAAAGCCTGAAATCAGCACCAATCAGGTAATCCAGTCTTCTATTCACTGTGATTCTATTCTGATAAAGAAATCCACATCTGACCTACAATCCACAATGTACAGAGAATTTTACTAAACCATTTACTAAATATCAATGGCCTCATTCTTTTTAGTCTTTAATCCACTCTGGTGTATAAACACCTCTTGTTCAAGATTCAAGAATCAAAGGTGGCTTTATTGACATGGCAAATATGGACATTTGTGTTGCCAAAATATAGAATATACAGAGACATAACAGAAATAATTCAATCAGAAATCAAAATAAACTACAGTAATAATAAAGTATAATATAACTACAATACCAATATAATACAAATTATAGGAATAATGAAATGGAATAGTAAGAATAAATAAGTAGTTTTAATAATAATAAAACAATAAGTATATGTATGAACATGCGTGTGTGTTGCATATACTAGGTCAGTGGTCCCCAACCCCCGGGCCGTGGACCAGCACCGGTCTGTGGGTCACTTGGTACCGGGCCGCACAGAAAGAATACATAACTTGCATTATTTTTGTTTTATTTATTATCTGACTCTGAATGATGTTTTATTTGAGAAAATTCCTGGTTTTTGTCTATGACTCACTCTTGATGCAGGTCATGATGCCTCGGTCACATGTCTTACGTCCATCCACTACCTTCTTAAAGGGGCTCTGGCTGCTAACACATAATACATTACTGCTAAATTCAAACCCCCAAGAGAGCAAAATGAACAAAAAACAAAACAATGGATTCACATTTATTATTATATTTAGAAAATACCAGTTTTTATGCTCGTATCATTTTATTTTGTTGTATTTATCCGCAACACCTTAAAGGCCGGTCCGTAAAAATATTGTCTGACATTAAACTGGTCTGTGGCGCAAAAAAGGTTGGGGACCGCTGTACTAGACGACATGGTCACACACTGTCCTTCCCTTGGTGGCAGGTGTGTGTGTAGTGGGCTATGAGTGTGCGGCTCTCTGTGCCCCCCAGTAGGTGGTGCAGTTTGTCAGGGACTGAGAGGAAGTTCAAATTGGGGATGATTTGGTTATTTTGGTGAAGAATCAGGTTTAAATGTGGTTGTATTTGGTGCATTCAGTGAGGAAGTGCAGTTCTGTCTGTGTTTACTGTGTTCAGTAAACACTGCTTTATATTTTATATATTTAGTCTCTGCTCTCGGGGCAGACAGGACTGTGTCTGTCTTCCCGTCTGTCATGTCCACTGTGTCTGTACTTCTTCAAGGTGTGTCTTAGTTTCAGATCAGACACGGTGCTCAGGTTCTCTGCCATGCTGTAGTGTCTGTTCAGAGCCACATAACACTCCATTTTACTCTGGATTTGGTTTGTGTTTCCCAGTAGCTCAGATACTTCACTTTCATGGTTTGAGTCATTTGGTTTATTTTAATTGGGTTTGTGGGTTTCCTCTGATCCTGAGTCCTAACGTCACTGGTGTGTTGGTGGTGTGTTGGTGGTGTGTGAGTGTATGCGTGTGTGTGTGTGTGTGTGTTATTGAATATGACTGTGGGATATCGACCCTAATTCTGCCTGCATGCATTGTTGGTGGTGTTTCTGTGCACGTTCAGGATCATTTTGCAGAACTCCACAAGCAGGACCTCAATTGGATGTTGGTTTGCAAACATCTGGTAAAGATTGCATGTCAATAGCACCCTAAGAAATATATTTACTGAAAAAAATTGTGATGTGTTCAATACATGTTTTACCTGCTGTACTGTATATGCGTGCGTATTTAGTGTTCAGTTTTCAGGTTTATTAAGTCTGTTGCAGATGTACTGCAGTAATTGTCTGATCTCACCCATCTGGTTAGTGTGCTGTGGGTGTCTGAGAGCTTCAGCGTAGCTGCGTGGTGGTTGTCGGGTTTAAGTGCTGGCCAGTGGTGCTGCCGTCTCTCTGTGCTGGTGCCGGTGAGCTGGTGTGGTTAGCCGGACTGGAGGGTGTTGAGATTCTGTTCTGCCTGGTGCTGTTCTGGTCAGTTGAGAGCACTGAGCAGGTTGGTGCTGATTTTGCTGGTGCTGGTTGTGTCTTGGCTGTGCTTTTTGTGAGGGTGGTGTTGGTCTGCTGGTGGGTGCGCTGTATCCATGGTGGTGTTGCTGTAGTCTCTGCAATTCTGGAATTTTTGGAGGTGTGTGTCTGCCTAATGCTGCATCTTTCAGTGACCATCTCTCGTATATAACCCTGGTTCCCTAAGGAAACAAGATGCTGCATCAGCAACACTTTGGGAATGCTTCCGCATTTCCATGCTCAAAATCACGTGTGTGATCGGTCCAACGAAAAAACAACGTCACCAGCGGGGTGACCTCATGACCAGGAAGGTGGAGACAGCGTGGAGACAGCGCTAGCTTTGAAAGTAAAGTAAGGGATGCAGGGAATGTGGCTTGAGGACGCCTCGTCTCATTCCCTCAGGAAACCAGGGTTACATATGTAACCTAAAGACGTTCCCCTTCAGGAACTCGAGCTGTGTAAACAACGCTTTGGGAACGAGTGTCCAATACCAGCAGACTACCCAATCACTGCCTAGTGTTAATGGGCACAGCGTCCACAATCCATCTAATAAGGGTCTGCTTATTGGCAGGAAAACCCTTTTTATATGGACCATATCAGACCAACAGCTGGTCTGACTTTCTCTACACGCAGTCCTGTGGACAGATGTGTCCAGTGCTTACACCGGGAACACCCGGTTAAGCTTTTGCTGGTTGCGGGCCTGAAAAGGAGGAGGATATATAAAAATTATGTTCAATGCAGGAAATGTATATGAATGGCACTTCATCATCTATAACTTATTACCCTTTTGAGCAATATCAACTTTAAATAATGGACAGTAAATTTAAAAGTGTCTTCTTTTTAAAGATATTTGAATTGTGTATGAAGCCCATTTTTATCAGGAACTTTTAAAAGGCATTTTGAGATGTGAGTCAAAAAAGCTGTGGCGAAGGCAAACAGGTAAACAATGAAATGGTACATTTACTAGTGCTGGATGTTTAGCTGATTTGCCCCAGTTATCAAACAATTTGCAAGTTGAAGAACAGATAAGTAAAATCAACATTCAGAGTTTAAAGTGATTTATCCTGGGTTTATGATTTGTGTCCTTTATTCTTATTCCTGTTTGTTTCCCCTCTGTGTTATTATCTTGTAGTGTCTTCTTTCTCTGTCCCAGTTTTCCTTTTTTAAATTCTTTGTCCTTCATTTCGTTAGGCTTAGTGTCTTCTTTTAGGTTATGTTCAAAATTTCCATATTATTTTTGTCAAATTTACATTAGGAACTAATTCTTCAAATTACTTTTTTAAAATTGTATGGATATTAACTGTTTTACTAAAGGTTTTCAATTTAGAGACAAAATTCCTAGCTTACCTTAAGCATGACATCACTCTCTAAACTCTCTCTCTCTCTCTCTCTCTCTCTCTCTCTCTCTCTCTCTCTCTCTCTCTCTCACATTCTTTATCAGGCTGATGATGCCTTAAAATATGCAGCTGTGAATTTTGCATCCTCCAGAACATCCAGAAACATGAAGAAATAAAGATGTTCATTTACTAGTCAAAATTTATGGATCAAAGAAATTACTTTAGACTTAAATAAAAAAAATGGAATTATTATATAGAACAGTATTTTAATCAGACAACAAAATGTTTATTGCTGTGAGTTATTTACTATTTCCAAAACTTTTTTCATGTAATAATTTCCTTCACATGATGTCATAAAGTTTTCTTTAATTTGTGTAAACAACCTGTTGTATTTTTTCTTTCTAAAAGTTTTATATTCGAGATGTTTTTCTGAATATTGTATAAGTTCGCATTTCTAAAAATGTAAATTAATATTTTTGTTCGATCTCAAAGATTAAACCGTTTTACAATGATATAACTTGTTTAAACTTTGGTTTGTTGGATGTTGTTTTGTTTGGGAGCTTAATAAAGATGCCAAATCTCATGAGTTCTGTAATAACCTCAAATTAATTACACATTATTGTATCATGTACACCTATAAACATCTTCCATTTTCCACTTTTCTAGAAATACTAAAGGCTGTTAAGTGCTACAGGAGTAAATATAGAGAAATCTATAAATTTGTTATCACATGTTCAAAATTTATTTTACTCTTTGCCCCAACACCACATCCATCATCTGTGGAAAAGAACTGATCTTAACTGTTCACTAAAATTAGCGTATTTTATAATAAGACAATAATTTATGGATTTTTATGGATTTTTCCTGGGTTTTTCCCGGTTTCACAAACTTCAAGCCAAAAAACTGAGCGACATAACATTAGACCAATGAAATTTCCGAACGGAAACGAAAAAAACGCACCTCACCTGTGTTCTGAGCTGCACGGCATCGAGAGAAAAAACTTCAACTGGTGGCGCACGACGATGACAAAAGATAAACTCCCGAGAGAAATACAGTGGTACCTTGAGCTACGAGTTTAATTCATTCCATGGACGAGCTCGTATATCAATTTGCTCGCACATCAAATCAGTTTTTCATATTGAAAATACTTAAAATGGCATTAATCTGTTCCAACCTTCAAAATGACCCCGTTTTTATGTTTCATGTTATTAAATTGGAAAATACATTTATAAATAACAAATCTTGTATAAAAACAATAAAAGAGTATGTAAAGATATAATAAGGTTTTATTCAGTGTATTTTCCTTGGAGATGAGACGACTTGAGCTAACTCATTTTTTACAATCACTCCTTTACACTACGTATCCCTAAACTTTTAAATTTTTACTTTTTCTTCTTTGCTTATCTTAATTTTCGTCACAATCTTCGCTTTCTGGCTTCACTTCGCCATCTAGCAGCGGTGTCTCGAGCTCGTATCTCAAGTGTTAAAGCAAAAAATCAACCGAGTGACCGCTCGTAGCTCAAAAAACTCGTATGTTAGGGCACTCGTATGTTGAGGTACCACTGTACTGAAGAGTCGCTGAAAGGAATTAGTAATTCTACTATTTTAGCTTTTAATCAGCTTTTAATCCAGTGGAGAGAGTGCACAGTTTCTGGTATCTGCTATACTGGTTTACTGGTTTTTAAATCATTCACAGTCTGTCACTCACAACATCTCAGCTCTTGGTTAGAGAAGCTGCTGCACGCTGAGCTGCACTTGTGCATGAGATCATCTGTGCTTTAACTCTCAATTTATCACAACCTGGTAGAAATATTTCTGTTTTCAAAACTGCATTGCCTCTGGATCCATGTTCAGTGGAAGTGTGTGTTCTGGTTTGAGCAGCTTTACATCACTCATATTTAACTCAACTTGATTGGTTGGAGTGTTGATGTGGGTGGAGCATGAACTCTTAAAGGAACAGTCACCTGGGTTTTAATATTAGCTTGTTCTTCTTGATGTCTGATTATAGAAAAAAAAAATTGTCAAAAAATGTTTGGGGTGTGTGTGGGGAGGGGAGGGGGGGTGTTTGTGGTCATGTTCATGTGCATGAAATTTTCCATTGTATGATAAAGATCTGTGCTACTGGTGTGAATGTGCAGGTCACTACAACACACTCGTTACAGGAAATGAAAATTCCAATGCTAACACTCATTGTGTGGAGGTGATGAACTGTATTCATTCTGGATTCTGCAGTTGAAATTCTTCTCATTATTCTCACTAATGAAGTTTGCATGAAGCAGGTCAGTGTGAGGTGCTGAAACACTCCGTCTCAGAAACTCAGAAACCACATTGCTGTTTTTATTAAACTGAAACACCTGCATATGAGAGACACTGCTGCAGCCACTAACACTTCTATTAATGTCTTAAGAACATTTTCACACTCGGCCTCAACTCTCGAGTCCAAACTCATGACTGCTTGTAGACTGGTTTGGGGGCGGAGCTTATAATCATAGGTTTACTTTCTCACATGCAACATTTTTAATACCATGTTGAGGAGACCAAATGAGATGTTCTATTGTTAAGGAAATTTTAGATTCCTGCATAAAATATAAAGGTTGATGAATAAGCATAAGGATGTGAGCAACTTTACCAGGTGGCAACTTGTGATGTCTTGAAAACTGGGTCACACCATCTCCCAAAATGCAGGTTTTGTGGTGTGTTCCAGAATACAGAGGTAAGTATCGGGGTTTAAGAGAATAAGATCAGAACACACAGACTACACAGCTCAGAGTGGTCAGAGAGCCCATGTTGACCCTTAAACACCACACAAAGCTCCTGCATTGGACATGTTAGTGTCAGAATTGGACCATAGGGGAATGAAAGAAATTGGTCTAGTCTAAAGAATCATTATTTATTGCATGCCCAATTGTGTGGCATCACATTTTGCTTGCAAACTTTGCATCCTGCTGTTCCCTTTTAGGAACTCAAGCTGTTTTATCAAGGCTTTGGGAATGCTTGCACGTTGGCTACGCTCTAAATCACGTGTGCAATCTGTTCAACAAGGAGGCACTCCATCACCGCAAGGAGTAAGCTATAAAACGCGGTGTAGCCGAAGCTAGCCTCCGTTTGTTCAGGAAGCTCTCTTTGTGTGTCTGTGTGAGAGAAATAAGAAAGTAATAAAAATAGGAAGAAAAAAAAAAAAAGAAAAAAAAATATATATATATATATATATATATATATATATATATATATATATATATATATATATATATATATATATATATATATATATATAAAAACTTTTTTTTGGCTTTTCCAGTTAGGGGTCACCACATTTGATTTGGAGCATGTTTATAGGCTGGATGCCCTTCCTAACGCAACCCTCCCCATTTATCTGGGCTTGGGACTGGCACTAAGGTGTGCACTGGCTTGTGCAACCCGAATGGCTGGGGTCGGTTCCCTGACCGGGGATCGAACCCGGGACGCAGTGGTGAGAGCGCCGCATCCTAACCACTAGACCACAGGAAATATATTAGATATATACATTATTCTTCTTCCGGCTGCTCCCATTAGGGGTCACCACAGCAGATCATCTGTCTCCAAACTACTCTGTCATCTAGATCTGCCTCTTTCAAACCAACTACCTGCATGTCTTCCCTCACCACATCCATTACTTTGCACTGTTGACCCCAGGTACCTAAACTCCTATCGTCTGCAAACATCATAATCCATGGAGACTCCTGTCTGACCTTGGCCGTCAACCTGTCTATCATCACTGCAAACAGGAAAGGGCTCAGAGCCGATCCTTGCTGCAGTCTAATCTCTACCTTAAACCAGTCTGTCGTTCCTACTGCACACTTCACTGCTGTCACACTGTCCTCATACATGTCCTGCACCAGCCTCATATACTTATCTCACACAACTGATAACATGCACATTATCAACTTGTGCTGTTATTATCATTAACAGAAGCTATGCTAATTCCTCTCCACTGCTTCTCTTTCTCTTTCCCATCCCGAGGCATCCTGAGGTTGCTCCAGCCCCAGTCATGTCCCAAATCATGAAGATTGTGGACCTTCAAAGAAGTAGATGCCCGCAAACATCCCGTGACGTACCAGTGCCAATTGGATCCCACTTCATGTGGTGTTTTGGTCACTGGACCTCCTGGAATGTTTAAAGGCTCTGGCATGGAGAGGCTGGTGTTGGATCTGTGATGATAACAAATGTTGAGCTATTTTATGAGTTGCTCAGTAGCTCCTAGTTTTATAACCACAAATGACTGTTAAAGACTGTAGAAACAACATCACTCATAATCACACACTCCAGTGCTCATGTTAGATCTCATTCTGCAGTGTTCTATATTGTTTTAAGAGTTATGATCACACTCTTGTTCCCTTTTGAGTCTGGTTCCTCTCAAGGTTTTTTCCTCGTAACATTTAAGGGAGTTTTTCCTTGCCACATTCGCCACGGCTGCTCATCAGGGATAAATGCACACCATTCACCTTAACTGTTAAATTCTGTAAAGCTGCTTTGAGACAATGTCTGTTGTAAAAAGCGCTTGACTTGACTCTTCAGTACCACCAAACCCCTGTCTGACCTCTTCCGTGAACCTCACACTACAGTCTTCCTCTTTCCACCATCTTATTCTTCTTTTCAGTCTTCACTCTCCTCCGCTTCTTCTTCACCTCCAAAGCCATCCTACAGACCACCATCCGATGCTGTCTAGCTACACTGTCCCCTGCCAACACCTTATAGTCTCCAATCTCATTCAGGTTGCATCTCCTACATAGAACATTGTCCACTTTCTTCCCACCCTACTCCACTCTTATACATCATCTTATGTTCCTCCTTCTTCTTAAAACATCTTCTTTACCACTGCCATTTCCATCCTTTTAGCAAAATCTACCACCATCTGCCATTCCACATTCCTCTCCTTAAGACCATACCTACCCACACCTCCTTATCACCTCTGTTCCTTTCACCAACATGGCCATTGAGGTCTGCCCCAATCATCAATCGTTCTTTCCTAGCTACAACATCTACCACTTCATCTAACTCACTCCAGAATTTTTACTTCTCCTCCACAACCCACTACCAGGATGGATCTTCTCTCCCAGGCAGGGGGCACCCTGGTTCACCCCTGCCCAGACTTATGGAGGCTGTGGACCCTGAGGGGGCACAGATCTTAGCTGCTGGTTTCTCTACCGAGGTAATGGAGACCATCCTCCAATTCAGAGCTCCCTTCACGAGTATGTCATATTCCTTTAAATTGCACCTGTTCTCAGCGTGGTGCGAACACCACCAGTTGGACCCAGTTAACTGACCAGTTGGTTCAGTACTGAAGTTTCCACAAGAGCAGTTCACCAGAGGGTTGTTTCCTTCTACCCAAAATGTTACGTGTCTGCTATCACGGCTTACTGTGCTCCGTTTGCTGAGGAGTCACTGGGCAAGCATTCCTTAGTGACACATTTTCTGCATGGCACCCAGAGACTGAGGCCTGGAATACGAACCAGAGTGCCTGTGTGGGACCTGGCTATTGTGCTGGATGCTCTGTCTCAGCCCCCTCTGAGCCCTTGGCCGAGGTGGCCCTTAGGTGTCTGTCAGTCAAGACTGGCTTTACATTTACATTTACATTTGCAGCATTTAGCAGACGCCCTTATCCAGAGCGACGTACAAAAGTGCTTTGAGTCTCTAGTAATTAATAAATCTACACTAGTACGCTAGATTACAAACTTAATATAAATATAACCCTTGAATTCTACAAACTTGGAAAGTGCTATTTGAGTATTTCAGGAAGAGGTAGGTCTTCAGTTGTTGCTTGGAGATAGTCAGGGACTCTGCTGTACGGACATCTAGGGGAAGTTCATTCCACCACCTCGGTGCCAGAACAGAGAAGAGCCTTGAAGTATACTTACCTCTAATTTTGAGAGAAGGTGGTACCAGTCGAGCAGTGCTGGAGGATCTCAGACAGCGTGGTGCAGTGCGAGATGTGATGACGTCTATGAGGTAAGATGGTGCTGGTCCATTTTTGGCTTTGTAGACAAGCATCAATGTTTTAAATCTGATACGTGCAGCAACTGGAAGCCAGTGAAGGGAGCGCAGCAGTGGGGTGGTATGGTCCTAGAATAGCAAAGTCCACTAAAGGTGGTAGAGCATTTTCACATTTAGGTCCTAAACTCTGGAATAGTCTTCCTGACCGTGTTCGGGGCTCAGACACACTCACCCAGTTTAAGTGTAGATTAAAAACATATCTTTTTAGCAAAGCCTACACATAACACACATCACATATCATAACTTTGTGCTCCAAAACATCTGATCACATGCACATTATCAACTTGTGCTGTTAATATCATGAACAGCAGCTACGCTAATTCCTCTCCACTGCTTCTCTTTCTCTCCCCATCCCGAGACACCCTGAGGTTTGGCCAGCTCCAGTCACCTCCCACCTTGTGATGATTACGGACCTTTGAAGAAGTAGATGCCGAACTCGCAAACATCCCGAACCATCTAGAGACGTACCAGTGCCATTTGGATCCCGCTACATGTGTGGAGTTTGACATTGGACCTCCTGGAGTGTTTAAAGGCTCTGGCATGGAGAAGCTGATGCTGGATCTGTGATGATCACAAATGCTGAGCTTATAAAACTAGGAGCTACTAACCATATAGACTGTATAAGACTGCAGAAAGAACATCACTTATAATCTTATACTCCAGTAATCGTGTTAGTTCTCACTCTCCAGTGTTCTGTATTGTTGAAAGATTTATGATCAAACTCTTGATGTCACCCAAATGAGGATGGGTTCCCCTTTTGAGTCCGGTTCCTCTCAAGGTTTCTTCCTCATAACATCTAAGGGAGTTTTTCCTTGCCACAGTCGCTAACGGCTTGCTCATCAGGGACAAATTCACACCATTCACCTTAACTGTTGATTTGTGTAAAGCTGCTTTGAGACAATGTCTGTTGTGAAAAGCGCTATACAAATAAACTTGACTTGACTTGACTTGACTTGTAGGAGAACTTGGGCTGGTTGAACACAAGTCGTGCAGCTGCGTTTTGGATCATTTGCAGTGGACGAATAGCGTTCAGGGGAAGACCTGCCAGCAGAGAGTTGCAGTAGTCAAGTCTCGATATGACAAGAGAATGAACAAGCACCTGGGCAGCCTGTATGGAGAGAAATGGTCGAATCCTTCGGATGTTATAGAGAAGAAATCGACAAGAACGAGCCACATTAGCGACATGTGGGAAGAAGGACAGTTCATTGTCCATAGTTACCCCAAGGTTACGAGCAGTGGCTGAAGGGGAGAGCAGAGAGTCATGAAGTGTTATTTGGAGATCTTGACCTGGAGATGAATCACCTGGGATGACCAGCAGTTCTGTTTTGCTGGGGTTGAGTTTTAGTTGGTGAGCACTCATCCATGAAGATATGTCTGTCAAGCATGCTGATATCCGAGCAGAAGCTGTGGTATCTGATGGAGGGAAAGAAAAGATTAGTTGAGTGTCATCTGCATAGCAGTGATAAGAAAACCCATTTGAGGATATGACTTCACCAATGGAGTGGGTATAGAGGGAGAAAAGGAGGGGACCAAGTACCGAGCCTTGTGGAACACCAGTGGTGAGTCTGCATGGGGCAGATGTGGATCCCCTCCATGTTACCTGGTATGAGCGACCTTCCTTTGGGCTATCTCCTTCCTAAAGAGGGTCAGGGACCTACAGGCTCCTTCCATCCTTTGCTTAAGCTGTGCCTATACACACTAGGCAGGGTCTGGTCAGTTTGGCATGATTGGACACTTATTCCCAAAGCGTTGTTGATGCAGCTCGAGTTCCTGAAAGGAAACGTTTCTAGGTTACATATGTAACCCCGGTTCCCTAAAGGAATGAGACGCTGCGTTTCCAGGTGATACTCTTTGCATCCCTGCAGTGTTTCCTTCCCTTTTCAGAAGCTAATGTCGGCACCACCGCATTTTAACATTTTGTGGTCATGACGGAACCCCCCCTCGCATTGATGTCACACCTCTCCGTTGGACAGTGATTCAGAGTGCAGACAACCTGGAATCATTCCCAACGCGTTGTTGACGCAGCGTCTCATTCCCTCAGGGAACCAGGGTTACATACATAACCTAGAAACATTCATATGGAATGTTAATTTGTATGTTTGTACGTACCACCTACGAGGTAACAAAAAGTTTCGATACCAGTGCACCACAGATGAATTTTCAATGCACAGTGCCATGAATGTCGAAAAAGATGAGCATGCACTTGGTCAAGCTGTAAACCTGCCTCACCTTTTTCAGGTGTGTAGATGACGGGCTCTTCCACTGTGAAGACTGTTGCCTCATTTTCAAAATGTTTTTTTTTCCACATAGACATTCATACAAAGTACGACATGCAGTGAAATGCTTTTTAGGACTATCCAACATTCAAACATAAAAAATAGAAATATAATGTATGGATAAAAAAAAAAAAAATTAAGTAGATAAATAAAAAAGTATAAAGTACAGAAAAATATATGTATGAACACATGAATTCCAGAAAGGAATGGATAAGTATTTACAGATATTGACAGAGTAGTGATTAAAGTAATTTAGTGTGATTTGTCCTTGAAGTGTCCATGTGCAGAATGGTGTGGTATAAAGTATAAAGTGACACTGTGCTGTGCAAGTCCAGAGTTGAAGTCACAGTCCAAAGCTAAGGTGCTAGGTGTAAGGAAAACCAGAACTAGTTCCTGGGGGTTCCCTGGTTTAGACACCAAAGCTCATTCTTATTTTCTCTGTGTTTACTTTCAAGGAATGGAACCTCTGATTATAACAGAGAAAAGAGTAAATTTTTGGGATGGCTGAGGTCCTTCACAATCTTTCTGGCCCTAGTCTGGCACAGCGTGTGGTAAATGTCCTGCAGGTTAGGGAGCTCAGTACAGATGGTACGTTCGGCTGAACGCACCCCCATCTGGAGGGCTCGCCTGTCCTGCATGGTGCTTTTCCAGAACCAGGAAGTGATGCTACCCATAATAACGCTCTAAATAGTGCAAGTATAAAATGTCCTTAGCACCTTTAAGGGTAGTTTAAAGTCCCTTAAGTGTCTCAGCTGGTGCAGACGCTGCTGGGCCTTCTTCACCAGGGTGTTGTTGTGACAGGACCAAGAGGAGGTCCTATGTAATGTAACACCCAGGTAACGGAAACTGTCCACTCTCTTTACTGGGGTCCCATTGGTGTTTAGTGGTTGGTATGACTCTCCTGCTTCATGCTAAAGTCCACTATCAACTCCTTAGTCTTGCTGACGTTCAGGAGAAGATTGTTCTCCTGGCACCATCTCTCCAGGTTCTCTTTAGGTAATCTCCTGTAGGAAGGCCGTCTCAGCGTTGTTGGAAATCAGGCCCACCACAACAGTGTGGTCAGCAAACTTAATGATGGTGGTGGAGTTGGAAGTGGCCACACAGTCATGTGTGTACAGGGAGTACAGCAGGGGTCTCAAAACACAACCATGAGGAGCTCCAGTGCTGAGGGTGAGAGTGGATGAAATGTGTTTGCCCACCCATACGGATTGTGGTCTGTCTGTAAGGAAGTTGGAGATCCATAGATACAGTGGCAGGAGTCCCAGGACCTCCGACTTAGAGCATTTTTGCATAATTCCCTTTTCTGTAGTCCAGGTGGCTCATCGTTGTGTGAAGTTTTCCTCTGCGGCTATCTGAGTGTGCATGCTCTTTGTGCCGCTAGCACCGCTAGCGTGGTTAGCTGCAGCCTCAAAGTGAGCATAAAAGGTGTTTAGCTTGTCCGCCAGAGAAGCGTCTGCTTCCATGGCTTCTGGTTGGAAAATGTTGTGATTGTGTTTTTCTGTACCGTATTATCCACTAGTTTCCCGATTAATCCCACAACTGCTTCCATAAACATGTTGATGTCATCAGAGCTGCGCCTGAACATATCCCACTCTGCATCATCTAAAGCGTCCTGCCGAGCAGCCACCGATTGGTCAGTCCAGCGTGCGACCTCCCTCTGAACCAGAGCTTCCTGTTTCAGCGTTTGTTTGTATACAGGCATGAGGAAAATGGCGGCATGGTCTGATTTCCCAAACAGTGGACGTGATTGTGCCTTGTAGCTGCTCTTGAACGGTGTGTAGCAGTGGTCTAGTGTCCTTTTGCCCCTGGTGGGGCAGGTGATGTGCTGCTGGAAGTTCAGCAGTGTGCGCTTGAGGTATGCCCTGTTAAAGTTCCCCACCACAATGAGCGCAGTGTCCCGATGCTGTGTTTGGTGTTGTGTTAGTGTCTCGTGCAAGTCCCATATCGCAGTGTCTGTGTCTGCTTGAGGTGACATATAAATGGAACTGACTATGACTAAGCTAAAATCCTGAGGTAGATAGATGGGGCAACATTTTATGGTCAGTAATTCCAGATTTGGTGTGCAGAACCGTGAAAGAGAAGCAATGCTCGTGCTGTCAAAAATCTAATCAAATCAAATCAAATTTTATTTGTCACATACACATACATACAGAGTACGACACACAGTGAAATGTCGTACCAGTGGTTGTTCACCATCAGACACACTCCACCTCCCCCCTGACTTCCACGACTCCATTGTGCTGTCTCGGTGAAGCAGAAAAGGTTGCAGTCCCAAATGTCCCTCTGGAACTTGACCCTTGCCTTGAGGTTGTTGAGTTTGTTTTCCAGAGACTGGACATTGGCTAACAGGATACTAGGTAAGGGAGCACACATGTCAGCCTGTTCTTGACACCGGCCCATTTCCCTCAGGGACACCGGAATGGGTCGTATCCTTTGTTCTTCCTCAGGATCTTGCTCAGCCAGCATAGGTCCAGGTTTAAAAACAGCGATGATGAACATTATATATAAAGAGGATGGTAGCGATGAAAATAAATATATAAAATAAACAAAAACAGACACATTTTAGCCAGAGCATGTGTGACATTATCTCAGGATTGTGCACGTACACCCAAGTTTCGTCACCAGTAATGATCCTCAACATGAAGGATGAGTTCTTGGTAGACTTTGACTGTAGTGTTCACAATTCAACACCATTTTAGGGATGGTATAAGGACAGTAACAGGGTTTTAAGGTGAGGAAGAGACAAGTCTGATTAATGGAAGCAACAGCTTTCATCTACAGCTTAGATCTTAGATTCAGATACAAGAGCACACTTTCAGAGTTCTTGTGGAGATTTTTCATATTCAACACTCATAACATTTTATAATTAATGTTTTTAAGACTTTATTCTGTATCATCAATCTAGTGGTTAGGATGCAGCGCTCTCACCGCTGCGGCCCGGGTTCGATCACCGGTCAGGGAACCAACCCCAGCCACTTTCAGTGCCGGTCCCAAGCCCGGATAAATTGGGGAGGGTTGCGTTAGGAAGGGCATCCAGCGTAAAAACATGTGCCAAATCAAACGTGTGGAGGATCCGCTGTGGCGACCCCTAACGGGAGAAGCCGAAAGAAAGTTTTTATTCTGTATCATCGACCGGGTTCTCCCACTGCTCCCTCACCTCCTGAGAGTGTGACTTTACATTTATTCTGGTTCCACCAGCAGAAAAGCTTTTAATCTATCTGGAAAATGTGTGAGCTGTGACCCATTCATTTTCTATCCATTACTAAGGGTTAAGTTAGAATTTTGCTTATGTATAGACAGAAGATCGGTGCCCTCTGAACTGCCTTTGGGTACACAATCAGTCTACTGAAAACTTCTTAGTGTCATCTTAGACAATACTAATAACCTTTTCCCCCCTAAAAGTCTAATCATTACCCTAAAACCCTCTATGTAGGCTCACATGTTTAGTAGAGCTCCAGTAGATATTCGCATAATCATGTGTCTTATCGCAGCATCAAAAGAGACAATAATACACGGAGAGCTTCACATATCAAAAACGCAATGTGTGGTTTCAGGGCTAATGGAAACCCTATGTGGTTTAAAGTGAGAGAAAAAAAAAAAATAATAATTTTTGTAAGTGATGTTAGACTTTTCTAGTTAATGGTTCAGTTTCTAAAGTGTGTTTGGGTTTAATGCTGTGAAACATACCAAGATCTAGACATTTTGAATTAAGATTGCATCTACTGATGTTGTTATAGAACATGTGTGCATGAATACAGATGAACATTTGCATAAACACACAGTAGCTGTATCTGGTCTGACCTTGGTGGCCTCTTCTGGTAAATTATGGCCAAACACACTAATAAAAGTATAATCATGTGGCCCGCATATAAGCAGAAACTAAAATTACCAGAGCAAGCTGAGTTTTTTGCAACCTACATTACTACCTCCACGCTCCCTGCTTTTTTTCCCAGACCTGCACACTGAGGTGACCAGGTAATGGAATAACCCTTATTTGGCCTACCTCCACAGCCCCATTTTTCCTTATGCTAATGTAGTAGGGCTGAAGGGGCTACAGTTGTGGGACGATGCCCTGGGTTGAAGAGACGCTGACTGGCTATCTCTACCCGGGTGCTTCATTGAGCTAGGTGAGGGAATGCCTACGGGTAGTTACTGGGTCCAAGAGCTGCATCGAGCTGCATCGTATAGTGACGGGTGTGTTCTGCAACCCACATTGCTGCCTACATGCCGGGGTCTGCCCGTTCTTTTTTTTTTTTACCTTTACCGACGTGTCAAAGTCTTGGGCGAACCGTTTTCGGCCGGCCCCTTGAAAAAAAAGGTGTGTTTATGTGACGATTCACCGGGTTGTAGAGTTGTCTATCTCTCACCGGGTGCTGCGTAATCCTTTAAAACCCTGGCGCTGCCCACCAAGTCCCTTCAAACTACCTCGGCGCTGGTGGGAAAAGCTTATGCCTCAGCAGGTCAAGGCGCAGGCTGTTTGCACACAATGGCTGTGCTGCAGGCCTATCAGGCTGACCCGCTCTGGGAGCTAGACATGGGAGATACGTCAGGCAGTCAAGAAGCCAGAGCTTCACTGTGCGACAGACTTAGCCTCAGAGCATCTGAAGAGACTGCTACGGCCATTGGCCAGTCCATAGCCGCTCTTGTGTCTACTGAAAGGCACCTGGTATCTC
This sequence comes from Silurus aristotelis, assembly GCF_946808225.1. Lineage (NCBI taxonomy): Eukaryota > Metazoa > Chordata > Actinopteri > Siluriformes > Siluridae > Silurus > Silurus aristotelis. Next base: position 24,158,666 of record NC_139588.1, on the reverse strand, counting down.
CCACGTCGCTCTCGTGGGGCTGCTCGGTGGGCACAGCCCCAACCACAACCCTGCTCCTCCGGCATCGTGAGGTGCAAAAAGCAGAGCATCATGACTTGCACTTCCTCCTCCTAGGGATCATGTGCAATGCTCAAGACCGAAGTCCTGATACAGGATCATCTGGGGACTTCCCCAGGAAGGGACGCTGTGCACCTCAGTATACAGTGCCCGTTCAGGGCATGGCCAGCTCCAGCGAATGCCATCCATGTCCATCCGGTACTGTAGCGGATGTGGAGGGTTCTCCACCTCTCAGGAGGCCCTTAGAGCTGCACCAGGGCATAAGCTCCTGCTTTAGGTATACCAGAGGTCAGTCTTCAGAGACTAATTCCTTTAAGAGACAATATACTTAAACTACTTCAGCCACTTAAATGAGGATCAGATCCTCTTGAGACAAGGGCCGAGGCTCGGGGAATGGGGACTCCACACTGAGGTGGTGGAGCAGATTTGCGGGAGATTTTACAGAGCTCAGATGGACCTGCTTGTGACTTGAGAGACATTGCACTGGACCACTTGGTACAGGTGTGGTCACCTTCCCCCCTGTCGTGCTGATCCCAAGACAGATAGCATAAATAACATTGATTACCTCGTTATGATGGCACCTGTCAAGGTGTGAGTTATATTAGGCAGCAATTCAATTTTAAAAGTTGATGGTGCATAACCTTAAAAAAACCAGATTGTGATGTCTAAATGATTGGGTCAGAGCATCTCCACAACAGCAGGAGGTTGTAAGGTGTTCCCAGAATGCAGTAGTAATCTATAATGGTATGGCATCAGAACACACAGAGTATCACAGCAGAGAGATACTCTAAGTGCACACAAGTTCCCTATATGCCACTCAAAGCTGCTACTATGGACATGTTAGTGTCAGAAATCGACCATGAAGCAATGGAAGAAGGTTGCCTAGTCTGATTTCTTTGACATAATGTGAACAGTTGTGTATGTGAGGGTGATGTTCTGCTTGTTCATGCAAACAAACTTGGTGGATATTACACCCCCTTATGCTAAGTTTCTTTGTAAATGAAAGTGCTTTTTTTCTCCTTGGCCTTCCTTTTTTCTGCCTTCCTGGTCCCTCCTCTGCACATATCCAAACCATCTCATCGTGCCTCCCTCACCTTGTCTCCAAAACATTCTACATTTCTCTCCTTAAGGCCATACCTCATCATCACCTGTGTTCCCTTCACCTAAATGCCTATTAAAGTCTGCCCCAATCACTAATCTTTTATTACTAGATACACTATCCACCAGAACCCACCCCAAAACTTTTCCTTCTCCTCCATCTCACAACCCACTTGTGGAGTATAAGCACTGAGGGCATTCATCATCACCCCTTCAACTTCCTGCTTCACGTTCATCTCCCTATCAGAAATTCTCTTTACCTCCCCTACACGCTTACTGTACTCTTCCTTCAGAATCACCCCTACACCATTTCTCTTTCCATCCACACCATGATAGAACAGTTTAAACCTACCTCCAATGTTCCTGGCCTTACTCCCTTTCCACTTGGACTCCTGAACACACAACATATCTACTTTTCTCTGCTCCATCATATAAGCTACCTCTCCCCCTTTACCAGTCATAGTACCAACATTTAAAATGCCAACCCAAACCCCATCTCTCCTTCACTTCTCCTTTCCCTGCTGTGTATGTAGACATCTTCCTCCTTTCCTCCTTCTCTTTTGGCCAACAGTAGTCCGATTTCCATTGCTATCCTGTTGACTAACAATACCTGTGGCGGTCGTTGGTAACCCGGGCCTCGACCAATCCGGTATGGAATTTAGTTTTGTGATCTGCATCTGATTTGGCACATGTTTTACGCTGGATGCCCTTCATAACACAACCCTTCAACAGATGATCTCTTTCTGCATTCTGTCCTTTTCTTCTTTCCATATTGTTTCACTGACTTGGTAATTTTTTGTATAAATGTCTCCGATACTGACTCTAGAATGAAGCTGCTTATTTTCAGCCTCAAGCTCATCTAGCTTTCCTTTGCCTGGTTACCTTATAGGAGGCAAAAACTCCCTGAAGGGCATTTGCAATTTTTTCTTGTTTGTTCCTAGGCATCTTTGGATAACTTTCAAATTTAGAAACAGCCCACTCATTCGGCTTATCACCAACCTTCTCTATTCCATCAAACATCCCTTGTAAGCCATGTTTGGCGATGTACTTAATAATCAGCTCTTCCATTTCCAAAATACTCCAAAGTTACAAGTACACATTGTGTAGATACTTAACGATAACCGTTAGTCTATTCATTCACTGTAACAATACTTCTAGGGCAAAATGAATAAACTTTTGTAATTCTTACAGAGTGCACTGGCTTGTGCAATCCTAATGACTGGGTTAGAAAAATTTGTGTAAGCAACAGCTTGCATCTGCTTCTAGAGTCTGGCTGCCAGATCCCACAGCACATCTTTAGAGGTCTTGTGGAGTCCAGGCTGTGATTGGGCAGAGCTTGAACTCCGATAGAAATGTAAAGAATTTAACTACTGAGACTAATTAACAGGTCAAATGCTGCAAATGTCATGAAATATCATTAAAAATTGAAGTGCATTTTTGTAGTTAGAAAGATATTTAACACATGGAATGTGTGGATTTGAGAGATGTTAAGTAACAAAAACTAAATATACTAAATATATCTTTTCCATACATTTTATGACAATAAATATACACTCTGAATGTTGATACCTAACATCTGTGTTTTTTTTATTTACAGTAAGTGTCTCAAAGCTTAAAAATGAAAGTTTTCTAATCATAATTCTTAAAAAGCATTGGGGTGCACAGTTTTCATAAGGACAAGGGATATAAAGAGATCCACATGTATGTTTTAATAAAATGGTTGTGGAGGCAAAGATGTCAGCATAGAACAGGCTAAAAACCTCTCTTTTAATGAACACTAACCACAAACATATAACATGTTGCATGCTGTCCTCGTATCGTTCATTCAGCCACTGCTCGTGACCTTGGGGTAACTATGGACAATGAACTGTCCTTCTTCTTACATGTCTCTAATGTGGCTCGTTCCTGTCGATTTCTTCTCTAGGACACCCGAAGGATTCGACCATTTCTGTCCACACAGGCTGCCCAGGTGCTTGTTCAGTCTCTTGGCATTTCAAGACTGGACTACTGCAATTCTCTGCTGGCAGGTGTTCCCCTGAACGCTATTCATCCACTGCAAATGATCCAAAACGCAGCTGCACGACTTGTGTTCAATCTGCCCATGTTCTCCCACCCCACCCCACCCCACTGCTGCGCTCCCTTCACTGGCTTCCAGTAGCTGCACGTATCAGATTCAAAACATTGATGTTTGCCTACAAGGCCAAAAATGGACCAGCACCATCTTACCTCAGTGACCTCATCACATTTCGCACTGCACCACGCTGTCTGAGATCCTCCAGCACTGCTCGACTGGTACCTCCTTCTCTCAGAATGAGAGGTAAGTACACTTCAAGGATCTTCTATTTTCTTGCACCGAGGTGGTGGAATAAACTTCCCCTAGATGTCCGTACAGTCCCTGATTATCTTCAAGCGCCAATTAAAGACCTACCTCTTCTGTAACACTTCCAAGTTTGCTTTGTAGAATTCAAGAGTTATATTTATATTAAGGTTGTAATCTGTAATCACATACTGGAAGCAGTGCAGCCGAGAGAAACGCTACAAAATGAAGAGAATAAACTGTTGGGAATAAATTAATAAAATTTCATGGAGCAAATATTAGAATTTAGGTTGTAAATGTAGGTCAGTGCTTCTGATAGTGTTTAGGCCAGTAGAGAAGGCTTTGCTGGCCCTGACCGCCTGCCACTGATAGTTAAACATTTGCTGATGGATTTAAAGATAATTCAGTATTCCCATAAATGATCATCAGTTTGATTTTAACATTACGAACCTGAGAGAAGATGATGGAGGAGAATATTTCTGTGGAGAAATGGAGGGAACTACAATAAAGTTCACATCTGGAACACATCTGCAATTTAAAGGTAAACAGTTTGACTCTGATAAGCTGCTAATTCCAGATCAACACTTTAACCAGTATTATGTGTACATATGCAGTAAATGTTGAGGATTTCACATTAAATCACATTTACAATGATTTCTGTTAATTTTTGCGAATTTGCCAAGACAGATTTGCCGAGATGAAACTTTGTCCTTTGTCCTACATGTGGACCAGAAAAGAGGAACTTGGGTTCCCCTTCAGAAACTCGAGCTGCATCAGAAAAGCTTTGGGAACACCTCCGCGTTGTCCACGCTCTGAATCACGTGTATAATCTGTCCAATGAAAAGCGTGGCATCACCGGCGGGGTGATGGCTTGACTAGGAAGCTTAAAAGCACATGGAGTGAAACAACCACTGTTGTTCAGGAAACGCTCTGTGTGTGTTTGCCCAGTAAGGTAGTAGAGTTTATCCTTCTTTTAAGAATGAAAGCGACCAAGAAGACGAAGCACTGCTTTCGTCCCAGCGTTCCTCCTTGCCCCCAATATATCACAGGGGGATATGCACGAACTATGTGTTGCTTGTCTGGGAGCAGAGCATGCTAGGTCGGTTTTCGAGGGAGCCGATTGTGCAGATTTCGCTCGCATGACAATGAAGAGCACTCTTTGAGGAGGGTGCTCCCGCGCCTCATGGTTCTAGCTTTAGCCGAGGCAGAGCGACGTTCGAGGACCTGGGGCTCACGAGTGGACCTCGCAGAGGGGATGGAGATGGGCTCGTCCTTTTTGTCTCTCTCACCTGCCCGGTCCAGCGCCCGAGCGCATTTTTATTTAGATGCAACATCCAAAATATTCCTGCCAGTTAAAATTTGCATGCATTAAAATGCATTTTAGAAGCATTTTTTTAACGATATGAATTTTTTATTACAAATCATACACTTATTCACAAACATTTACTATAATAAACATATCTGTTACATATGATCCAATACAAAATTAGAATGCATTTTATTTTTTTTTAACTTAAAAGGATTTATCTCTGCATTTTACATTCCTTTTATATTTTGTTTAAATAAATAATATAGTTTGACAGTAAAAAAAATCTCATTCCATATACAGTCTCGATAAGCAATGAGCAGTGATGGATTCATGTGATGGGTTTGTGTCTAAAAATAATTTGAGTCGTTGTAATTAGATAAGATTCTGAGCTCAAATACCACAACACTGTAATTAACACTAATACATTGTTTACTTTCATCTTAATTTTAAAACTATAAGGATTACTGTAAAGATAATGAGCATGAAGGTAAAAACGCCAACTCTAATAATGGAGAGCAGCAAGAACACATGCATCTGATCAGTACATCTGCAACCTGCACAGGAGAATAAAGTCATTTTAAAATCAGATCTGAACTTTATAAAGACACACACACAGGAAACAGATCAAATCTTATACATTTCTTAATATTACAGTAAATTAAAATGTAAAACTGACAGTAAAATTCACACCTGCTTCTTTAACGTCTCCGTTCTCCATCGGCGTTACAGTCGGAGGAAGTTGTTTCATCTCCTCAGCTTTAACATCAATTAGTAAAAATAACACTATAAATAAACAGTGGTGTGAAATTCGAGAGAATTCTAGATAAAGTGTTGATCTGGAATGAGTTTGAGTTCAGGAGCAGGTTATCAGAGTAAAACTGTTTACCTTCAACAATCAAAAGGGTTCCAGATCCAAAGATTTGTGAAGATTTCAGCACTTCTGCACAGAAATATGTTCCTGTATCCTCTTCTTTCAGGTCTTTAATGGTGAGAATAAACTGATTTTTATCACTAATACTGAAGCGTTCATCTGTAATTCCTTTACTGTATCTGATTTGGCTCTGTGCTCGTCTCACTACCATCTGAGGAACTTTTTTAAAATCCTGTTTATACCAAATTAAATCATTATCACTGGACAAGTCACATTTTATAGTAACACTTTCTCCAAACTTCCGTTTCTGATCCTGAAGCTCTTTGATGTTAGAAGGTTTCACTGAAACAAAACCGAACATCTGCATGTCAGTAATAAAAACAAATATATACTGAAATTATTTTTTATTTCAAATTTAAATGTATTTTATATAAAAAAAATATACAACATGAAACTGACCTGATGTAAAGAGACAAAGAGCTACAAAGAGTGAGATCATTGTTCCTGTTCAGATGAAGTGATAGTGAGGGAGTGAACTCGTGTGTGCAGTGTAAAAGCAGATTCAGACTCACCTCTGATTGGATGTTTTAAAACTGGGGTCTGATTTGATTGGTACAGTAGTTCCTGTCACTATAATTCCAATAAGCATCACACCCATATATGGGTTTTCCTCCTCACTGTGGCCACAAAGTCAGAAGTGTCAGTAGACAAGTTAGAGTTTCAATTTCCTTTTACTGGAAGGATTGGTGGAAGAGAACTAAAATATTCTAAGTAAAAGTACTATAATGTAGATAAAGTTACATTAAAATGAACTGGCTACAAAATCTACAAGTAAAATTTAAAAGTAGCTTATTTACAAATCCCTCACAGTAAAAGTGCTATCCAGACTATACTTATGAACATGACTATAAAAAAAACTAATTAAAAATATATAATCTTATCTTGCTAATGCTTTTGTAGCTACATAAACGCTAATCCCCAAAGCCACTCCCCAAAATCTAGTGAATAGCCATACACGAAGAGTAGGGCTTATTAAAATCGAAAGAGGTAATTAAACAGAAATGTGACATTCAACAAACACACAAGGGTGGGTCGAAGAGTTATATTTATATTTAGTGTGTAATCTTGCGTACCAGTGTAGATTTATTAATTGCTAGAGCCTCGAAGCACTTTTGTACGTCGCTCTGGATAAGGGCGTCTGCTATTTGTTTGTTGAAAAATTCAAAGATTGGATGACTCATAACTTTCTATTATTAAATTTGGATAAGACAAAGATTTTGCAGGTTGAAATGCTGGAGCTTCTGTGTACTGGCTTTTGGGCAATGACATGATGACATGTTTCTTAGCTTAGCATATCAATTTGGTTGGCAAGTTGCTCTAAAATAACTCCCAGGTCTTTTACTGTTCAACTAGTAGTTACAGAACATCCTTCATTTAGAAGCTGCTGGGGTCTCTGCCAGGAAGACATTGGGAAGGCCATGTCAAAATCTGGAGGATGTTCTGCAGAGAAAGCTGCCTTGTTGGTGTCAGGCTGGAGCTCATTGCAAACCTTTGCTTTCACTTCCCCTCCAGATTTCGTCTACACAGTGCAAAAAGAGAACATGTGATTAAGTTTGTCTGGCAAACAGAAAATAGACGGGACACCTTCCTGCTGGTGTAGTTGTAAGATTGTAGTTTTCGTAAAAAGTAATTTTAATAAAGAGAGAGTGAAATTTTAATCCAAAGTCATGCATGTGAAAACAGGCAGTGGTCATGTGATCTACAAACAACACAAAACAATGCAAAGTGAGAACAAGTTAAACAAAACAAGCTCTAAAAGAGAATAAGTGAACACAGC